>NW_011499997.1:218071-227166 GCF_000495115.2 Populus euphratica | reverse complement strand
TTTATTAGTTTTTTATATATTTATATATATATATATATATATATATATATATATAAGTAATAGTTGCAGATGGAAAGAAAAACAAAAAACAGCGATTTAAAATTTTGCGACTCAAGAAACTTTGGTAGTGTAAATGCAAGTGGGCTTATACGAGAAACATGGAATATGCGTGAATCAGCAGAGAACATTGAATTTATTGGAGAACAGTAGCTTGTCTGGGATCAAATTTGGTGGCTAGCAGCCAATCTTTCTAAATGGCACGTACAATTCATGTTTTTCAAATCAACTACACTTTTATATGTTTTAATTTTCTTTTGTATGGGATAACAATATCTAATTATTATTATTATTTTCTTTTTTGGAAAGAAGAAAATGCATAAATAGTGGGAGCTAATGCAGAAATTATAAGAGCACTTAGGGTATTAAATCAATTATAATAATCAACGTGTAATATTTTTAAAAACTTTGTTGATTAATTTTGCGCATTACTGACTTGATATTTAGCTTATAAGTTTTGATTGATAATAGCATCTTTCAAGGTATTGTTGTTATAATCTTTTAAGAATAATTGAATGGGACCTTTTATATCAAATGGCAAGTAATTTTACTATAAAGATAAATAATTAAATCCTTGAGAATAATGCGATTTGTTTCCTTTGTTTTAATATATTAGTATATTTGTTTTGTTTTTATAATATAGTTTTTATTAGATATGGGAGGCAATAATATAATTTTTCAACAAAATCAATCATGATCAATTTACTATAATCATTCATGATCAATCAATCTTATTTTTTCAGTTGAACTTCAATATAATTTATTAAATTTTATTAAATTAAAACTTACATATCGTTAATTAAAACTTTCACAAACACAAATATTGAATGAGAATGGTTAAGAATTATTTGCTAAAAAAATATCAAATAATGATGTAAACTAGAGTTTAGCATAACAAATTGAAAAACTAACATAAGCTATTTTGCAATTATAAAATGAAAGATGAAGAAGATATTCTAATAAATTTGTCTTAGTATTGAAACTTGAGAAACTCATCATATTTTTCTTTTATTACATGAGTGAGATAATATTTGAAGTACAATTTAACCAATCATCAATTTATTTTCTAACATTGATAACATTAATGAAATTTAGATGCAAGTGGCGGTACATCGCAGATGAAAGTGCAAGTGCAAGTGCCAGAAATAACACAGTGTCCACGAGAACCTCCTCTTTTGGGATCTCCATATTTTTTGTCACACACTGCAGTGCATTTTTCATCTGTGCAATTGACCATGGGTTCTGCCCTCACACAAATACGTGATGCCATCACTTCATAATTACCTGTAATGATTAAATTGTATTTATATAAATTAGCTATTTTATATTTTGCTACATTTTAAAGATAAAATTTTCAAACTTAAATACTTTTCATAGGCTTTAATATCATAAAATTATTATGATTTCTTACAAAAATATAATTAGTTTGAATTAATTAATCAAGCACACAACAACCATTATTTTATAATAAAATTAATTTACAAATAAATACAAGCAAACGTCTAAACCCAAAGTTAAAATTTACAAGACAACTTTATATTTTTATAACTTCTTACTAATTGAAAAATACATTAAACATTATGAATGTTAGCCAATAAAAATTAACAAGTTATGGATGTTTACCTTGAAAGCAGAAGAGAATAAGTACAAGAGCAACAAATACGTGAAAGTTCTTCATTGTTATTCTCTATAAATTTGTGTTAAAAATAAAAGAATTAAAGTGATAGGACTTCCTGCTTATTTGAAACATATTTATAGTACTTTACTTATAAATTATTTTCATAAAGATTTAAATTCGAGATATATAACAAGATTCTCATACCAAAATAACCTAAGTTACTTATATAGTACAGATATTCAACATTTTAGTCATATTAACATATTAAATACATATCCTTAATTATTTTTAAAAAGAAAATAAAATAATATTAGTCTGAGTAATTAGCCTCTACAAACATTATTTTTTCCACTATAAATGAGTCTTATATTTTTTATGATACTTGTTGAAAATCAACTCATCAATTAAAAAATATATAATTATATATTGTAAATATCATGATCCTCACTATTTAGTTCTCTTATAACTTGTTATTAAAACAAATACTTTAAATTAGTAAGAAAAGTTAATAAATTAAGTGTCCATTATCATTTTTTTCTTTTATTTTTTCTTTTGAGGTTATTTACCTAAACTTTTTTTTCAAACGATGAAGCTCAGTTTAGCAAAATAAATTGTGGTATTAAAATTTCTTTGTAAACCTATTTTATCCACGGTCTAAAATTGTATGTTTCCCCCCAAAAAAAATTAATAAATATAGTTAGCTTTACTAAACAATCTATTAACATGATATAACTAAAACAAATCTAGGGTTTACTATTCAAAACTCATTATGCACATACTTATAAAATATTATTTTTTTCACTGTGAAATTTTTTATATATATATATTGTGGTCGTTATAGTTTGCAAAGTTTACAAGTCAGTCACTAAACCTTTTTTTTCCTGACTCATTTTTTACTCTATTTTTCAACACATTTTCAAAAAATGACTCTAAAAAAAGCATTTTTGGTGCAATTTGTGGCCATTTTATAATTTTGACATTTTCACTTATCATTTTAATATTGGAGAATTAAAAAAAATCATTAAGTGGAATTATGAACAATTAAGGAAAGAGGGACCAAATGAACACAAGTTTTACCCTATATCTAAGCAATTAAAAGATAAAAACAAATAGAAGAAAAATAACAATGTAGGTATGAGAAGATAAAGTGGTAAGAAGGGATTATGAAGAGAAAAAGAAAAAAGGTAGGCAAAAAAGAATAAGAGAGAATTGGAATTGGGAAAAAGGAAGAAAAGAAATCATCACCACCTATCTTTCTCCCTCTCAACCACACTGATTGACCAATCACCATGCTAACTAGCCATCTCCTCAACATGAACCACTGCAACAATCATATCATGAAAAGAGAAGAATAAACTAAGAGAGAGAAAGAATAAGATAGAAGACTAAAACTTTTGGTGGTTAAACTTCATACACAGATAAGGGTGAAGTTCACCGTCAATGTAAAAGGAGAAAAGAAGTGGTGCATTTGGTCCAATAATTGATGCACCTCCATTCTTTGCCAAAGCACGTCGACACACATTATAATTTAAAAGTGAAGGCAATGTTTGGAGTTCACACACTAACATTTCTATTTTTTGTTTCAATAACTTCTAGTTGACTCTAACCACTATAAAAATTGATTTCGAACCCCAAAACAGATATTTTATTATTTTTGAATGATTTTTAATCTATTATTGATTTATTATAAATGTTTGTGATGAAAATCATAAGTGTTAGGATTCAATACTCTGCAATATGGTTAAGAGGATCTGGATTGATTTTGGTTTATTCAAGACGTAATGATTTGGTCACGGTATAATTTTAGTGTGATTATTTGAACTTGTTTGGTTGCATGAATGGTTTTACTTCATGGTTTTTTCATGTATTAATGAATGCATGGTTTTTTCATGTATTAATGATTTTATTGTTCACTAATCCTACTTATAGCAGATTGATCGTTAGTAGAGATTGTTATCATGTACTGATTTGTAGGTAATAAAATTATTTAATACATTATATTATTGTGTTTAAAATATTTTCAAGATTGTTTTCCTCCTAGTTTTGTCATGTTAATAATTGTATTGTTTATTTATCATAATTATGAAAAATGGACTATTATCGGGTATTGTCATTGTATTTTGATTTGGAGATAATAAAGTTGCTTAATACATTATATTGCTATGTTTAAAATATTTTCAAGATTTGTTTCTCATAAGTTTTTCATGTATTAATGATTTTGTTATTCACATATCCTATATATGGAAAATAACAATCACAAAGCCTTATCATAGGGTGCTGATTAGTAAATAATACAATTGCTTAATACATTATATTATTTTATTTAAAATATTTTAAAGATTTTATTCCTCATAATTTTTTCATATATTAATTATTTTGTTGTTCATTGATCTTACCTTTCACAAATGGACTATCATCAGGTATTGTCATAGAAAGTTGATTAATGGATAATGTAACCATTTAATACATTACATTATTACATTCAAATTATTTTCAAGATATCATACTTTCATTGTATTTTTTTTCAAACAATAAAAAAATATAATAATAATTTTTTTTTCTTTTTTAAGTAATTTTGAACTGGTGGATTCGATCATGCTCCTAACAATACCTTTTAAAGCTACTCTTCTAGCCATCTAGTCAATCACCTGTAAAAAACGAAGTCACCTATGGCGACAATATTGTTTTTAAAATTATAAATATAAATATTTTTCAAACTTCGTATGACCTAATTTTCTTACCCCAATTCTAGAAAAAAGAAAATAAAAGAACTCAAAAAAATGTGTTCTTGTTATATTTGAGCCCATTTCGCAAAAAAATGTGTTCTTGTTATATTTGAGCGAAATAATCTTTGATGTCATTTCAAAAAATTCAAAATCCAAAATATATTTTTGGTGCATTTTAGTCATTAACATATCTATTTCTTAATTCTTATTAGTTTTTTTATTGAATTGATGTTAACATTATTAAAAATTAAACTCGATTTCTAGTTTTTCTAAAAAGCAAAGGAACTAGTCGACCTATTGAATTAAATTAAGTGGTCAATCGGTTCAATCGGCAAAATAGGATTTTTGTTCAGATTATGATTTTCTTGTATTAGTTTAATTTTTTAATTATTTAAAATTTTATACCCATAAAAGGACTTGTAATTCAACATTATTAAAAGAGAACATAAAAGAAAGAGAATATTTAAAAGAGCTTAAATAGAAACATTTAATAAAAATATATCTTTCTCTCAATCTTCTTCTTGTTCTTGAGTTTTTGACTTTGCATTATTGTTTTTTTATCTTCAACCACACCAATCTTTCTTCCAAGAAATGGTATTAGAGTTTATTTTGATTATTTATCTTGGTTAATATATATTTCACACCTCAATGCCCTCGTTTGACAAAAGATAATTATAAAATTTAGTGTATTCATGGAAAACTTGGCTAGGATTCCAAGATATATGAGAAATGGTTGAAAAGAGCTTTGATGAGCCTATAAAAGAAGGAATATTGACTTCAGTCTAAAAGGAGACTATGAAAAAGAAATGAAGAAAGGATTAACAAGCACTCATAATCATTTACTAATGTTTGGATAATGCCACTTTTGAGATAGAGACAAACACAACCATCACCAAACAAGCATGGAAAGTTTTACAATAACCAAACTAAGAAGCTAATAATGTGAGAAATGTACATCTACAAAAGCTATGTGATGACATTGAAAAGTTACATATTTTTCAATTAGAGAATATTTCAAAATATTTTATAAGAATATTATTCATATATAATCAAATGAAAAGATATAGGAAGAAGATATTGTAGCAACTTGGACATTGTTATATTAGGGTTTTTGTTACTCCACAATTGAATCATATCCTTTTTTTACCTAGATCACCATGGGAACTTGTAATATGGACAATTCTAAGTCCAATATTATTGAATTAAATGATAAAATGAAACTTGAATGTGTGTATGTGTGTGTGTATTTGTAAGAGTAAAATGTGTGTTTGTATCTGTGTTTGTTTATATTAATAGAATGGTGTTATTATTGGGATTTAGATATGGATCTAAAGGCCATAATAAAATGATGAAGATGATAAATTTATCATGTGTTGAGAGGGGATACTATCATAGCTAGCCAGAGTAAGAGTAGGGACTTCATGTGCAACACATAGGTATATTATACCGTGATAATTTTATTTGTATCAGTTGAATTGTTGTAACTACAAGTTTTTTAAATATGCAATTCATGAATATTAAATGAAAGAAAAGAAGAGGGAAAGAAAAGAAATAAATTTTGACTTGATTAGTTATCTAAAGTAATTTGGAAGCTAATAATATCATTGTGATACATTGATATCAACATTTACTTGGATGGAAATATATTGATTAAAAATTTGATTAGCTGCTCCTGAAATTGAGGCTAATGATATTAATAGGGTTTTATTCAATAGGGTTTTATTGATATTGATATTAATAAGATGAAATTAAAGTGTTGAAAATAAACTCAAGTAGCTATTTCAGGTTCGGAAAACTAATGGTACCAATGAGTTACATTGATATCTACATTTCTTAAACATGATTAGTCATTTTCGATATGAGAAATTAATGATATCAAGAATGATCATTAGTATCGGTATTTAATTGGACTTGATTAGTCCTTCCATGTACGGAAAACTAATGATATTAATGAGGTTCATTGGTATCGACATGAACATGAAAGGAATTTGCAGAAATGAACTTGATTAGCTATTACAGAAAAATAGGGAAGGCTAATAATGTGAATGTGAACATATTGGCATCAGCACATACTTGAAAACTTGATTGGCTATCCAATGGAATGTAAGCTAATGATACCAAGTGGATTGGTATTGGCATACCCCTGATTAATCATACTTGAGATAATGGTTAATGATATCAATTTGATATTAATATCGACTTGATTATTTGATGCATTTTATTAGTGAATAATGGTAATGCTACTGCAGATAATTGGAGTAAAAAAGATGATGGAATGATAAGATAATCTATGTATTTTCTCTAATGTAATGATTGTATATTGATCATTCAATTCGTTGATGTTTTGTTCAGGACTATCACACTCATGCCATAAGTAAAGTTACTTTATTTTTTTGTTCATATCGACTAGGTATATCATGTTTAATTTAGATTGTCATATATTTTGTTTTAAGCATGTAAATTTCAATGCTTAACTTTTGTTTGTAGATACATGAAATTAAATGTTCACTTTTATTTATGTATGCTAAATTTTATATAAAATCTTAAGCCTTGCAATTAATATGTTTTATAATTAATTAGAGGTGATATTGAGATGAATTGAAATTATTGATAAATAATTGATGTGAATTATGATCCAAGATGATTGGATCAAAAAATAAAGAATATGTATAAAAGTGAAACAAGTTTAAGTCAATAACTTAGGATATCCTATTATTAAAAAAAATTGTCAAAATTTTAGAAGAAATTACCATATAATACCTATTAATTTGAAATAGGCCAATATTCTTTAATATATATATATATTATAGCATCTTTATAATTAAAAAAGTGTTTTGTTCGTGGAAAAATCAAGACTATTACCAAACCCACCAATATGTATACAATAACTAGAACCTTCTCTTAATATATATCCAGTAAAATCATTAGTATCATGATACATCAAGAAGATCCTCCAGGGTCTTGAGAAAAATCCTAAGTTTTTAGCTTAAGCTTGCATTGTTCTTTTCTAATTTATTGTTTTGAATTTGTCTTGTTGCTTGGTCATAGGTGGTTAGTCACATCCAGAATAATAGCTAAGTCATGGTCTTGACTAGCTGAAGTCTAGGAGTCAGTTTAGTTATTTAGTTGATGTAAAGAAACTCTATTTAAGAAGTTCATTTGAAACACCATCAGATTAAAGTTTTTTTTTTTTCATTAAAAGATAAAACTAAAACATGGCTACAAAATTTGAGACAAGGAACCATTCATGCCTGGCATGAAATGCAACAACAGTTTTTAAAGAAGTTTTTCCCATATCACAGAACAAACTCTTTCAAAAGACAAATCACCACTTTCACTAAAAAACCAGGAGAAACATTTTACCAATGTTGGGATAGGTATCGAGACTTGCTTAATACTTGTCCTCATCATGGTTTTGAAACATGGAGATTGGTTTCATATTTTTATGAAGGGTTAACACCTAGAGATAAATAAATGGTTGAATTGATGTGCAATGTAACTTTGAAGATAAAGACCCAGATGAAACAATAGAGTACTTAGACTTGTTAGCTGAAAATGCTCAAAATTAGGACACCGCGGGTACTTATGAAGCACCTAGTAAAACTCAACCTCATACATCTAGTGGAGGTATGTACAACCTCAGGGAAGATCATGACCTCCAAGCTAAGTTTGCATCTTTAGCTAGAAAAGTCGAGGCACTAGAATTAAAAAAGAGTGGTAAATTAAAATCTGTTGAAAATATTGTGTGTCAAATACATGAAACAAATAAACACTTTGATCAAGTCAAATCAGTCACTACTCTACGCAGTGGTAAGGTTATTGAAAAACCCTCTCTTGAACCTTATGAGAAAGATGATGAGTCAATTTCTAAGGGAAAGGAAGGGGTTGAATCTGAAAATTGCAAAGAAACGACTGATTCTCCGCCAGCACTTCCATTTTCTCATGCCATGACCAATCAGGAAGAAATCGAGGATGAAAAAGGCATCGAAAAGGTTGATGCGAATCTTTTATCAAAAGTGACAACAGATTCGACACCCGACATCACACCAATCGATGATTACTTTCCTGATGAATCTCTACTTTCTCTTAATTCAATGCCTTGGTTTGCTAAAAATATCAATTTTCTTGCTTCAGGATTTTTGCCAACTCATTGGAGTATTGAAGACAAAAGAAAATTTTTGAGCAACGAGCAAAATTTTTATTGGGATGACCCTTACTTATTCAATTATTGTCCTGATCAAATATTTCAAAAATGCATTCTCGACAATGAGGTAAGTAATTTCATTAAATTTTATTGCTCTAAGGCATGTGGGGATCATTTCTCATCAAAAAAGAGGATTGTAGAAATCTTACAAAACAGATTTTATTGGCCCACCATATTCAAGGAATCACATGCATTTTGCAAAACCTGTGAAAATTATCAAAAAGTGGGATTTATTTCATAAGACAGAGAGTCTTTAGATAATCTTTTATTGACTCTTAAGTCTCATCATAGTCGAGATAAGCATCGTGCAATTCATGATTTATGGCCCCATTTTCATAAAGAACATGATCGACTTAGTTTTGGGAATTTGACTAAAAAAGACCCTGTTTGCCAGTTTTTAAGAAAACTGGATGGAAAGCCGTTCTTGGACGTAAAACCAATGTACATACGTAAAAAAAATCACAACTACCTGTACATACACATGTTTTTT
>NW_011499997.1:216972-217145 GCF_000495115.2 Populus euphratica | reverse complement strand
TTTATAATTGTTGTTTATAATTTGTACAATTAACCTCCCTGTGGTTCGACCCCGGTCTTGCCGGGTTATTTATTACTTCGACACTCCTGCACTTGGGAGAAGACATCAACTATATTTGTTTCAATGTGTTTCAGGTTTAATTTGTGGTAAATTTTTAGGTGATATCTTCTATA
>NW_011499997.1:212270-215829 GCF_000495115.2 Populus euphratica | reverse complement strand
TACTATTATTATTGTTACTATTGTTGTTGTTTATAATTGTTATTTATAATTTGTACAATTAACCTCCCTATGGTTCGACTCCGGTCTTGCCGGGTTATTTATTACTTCAACACTCCTACACTTCGGAGAAGATATCAATCTTTTCATCGTGTCATGATCTGACAGGGACCTATCATTGGTATCAGAGCCATAATGACAACTAACAAAGAGCGTATTGAAATGTTAGAGCAGAGAGTGAGAGGTTTACAAGATGAGGTGCAACAACTTGGACTTGGAATGAATGATCGTATGTAATGGCTTGAAGAGTCTTTAAAAGCTTTATCTAATGTTGTTCTCTCCTCAAAGGCAATTCAGTCCTCACCCTCTGTGAAACAGTGACACATATCTCACTATCAACCTGACGAGACAGAAGTTCTTGTCTGAACATACCCACTCTTCGAGCAAAAATTGAGTTTCCTCGATTTGCAGGGGATGATCCTATGGAGTGGTTCAATAGAGTAGCACTGTATTTTGAATTTCAAAGAACTCCTGAAGATCAAAAGGTGTGCTTGGCAGCTTTCCACCTGGAAGGAGAAGCAAACCAATGGTGGCAATGGATGAATTGGACATACAAGGAAGAAAATCGAATTGTGACTTGGACTATATTTGCAGATAACCTATGGGCACGATTCGGTCCACCAGATGGAGAAGACTTTGACAAGGCTCTTTCACATATAAAACAAAGTGGTTCTCTTCGAGATTACCAAAGAGAATTCGAGAAATTGGGCAATCGAGTACATGGATGGACTCAAAAGGCTCTTGTTGGAACTTTCATGGGCGGATTAAAATTGGAGATAGCTGATGGAATACGAATGTTCAAGCCGAAAATGTTAAAGGAGGACATCAGTTTAGCTAGAACCAGAGATGAACAACTTACACGAAAAAAAAAGATTTGTTCGCTCAATCCAACCAAATCACCCTCCAGCAACCGTCACTCCGATCAACCAAAGAACAGTGATAGCTCCTAAATGATTAGGCTAGGAAGAGATGCAAAAACGAAGAGCCCAGGGGCTATGTTTCAACTGCAACGAACAATTCACACCAGGCCATAAATGCCTAGGGGCTAGACTGCTTGTCATTGAAGGTCACGATGATGTGCAAGATGAAGAGGAAGAGGTAGAAATAAAAGGTAGCAGAGAAGATGAACTTGAAGTTTCTATACATGCATTGATAGGATGGGCATCTCTATGGACAATGCGAGTAGCTGCCACCATTAAGTCCCAACCAATGATGGTATTAATCGATAGTGGATCTACACATAATTTTTTGAGCGACAAAGTGGCTAAAACATTGCGGCCTGCAGTGGTTCCGACAAAGTCTTTCATAGTTCATGTCGTCAATGGAGAGCGACTCTTGTGTCAAGGGAGATTTGAGAAGGTACCAATAGATTTACAAGGCATTGCATTCTCTCTTACTTTCTATTCCTTGTTATTAGCAGTTCTAGACATGGTACTAGGAATACAATGGTTGGAGATGCTGGGATCTATAGTATGTAACTGGAAGCACCTAACAATGGGATTCAACTGGGAGAATCAAGCACGAAAACTATAAGGGATACAAAGGCCCATTCAAGCTACTTCACTTGAGACCATTACAAAGGAACACTGACAGGGTCAAATGGTTTTTGCTATATATGTTCAAACTTTGGAAGAATTTCCTTGGGTTGACACTCAGTCGGATATGCAGCAAATTTTAAGTGAGTTTGAGAATGTCTTTCGAGAACCCACTCAGCTGCCTCCATTACGAGAAATCGACCATTATATACCTCTCAAGGAAGGCACCCAGCCCGTCAATATTCGACCATATCGTTATGCACATTTTCAAAAGGAAGAAATTGAGAAACAAGTGCAGGAAATGCTGGATATAGGAATCATCCGACCAAGCATCAGTCCTTTTTCATCCCCTGTCCTTTTGGTGAAAAAGAAAGATGATACTTGGAGGTTTTGTACAAATTACAGAGCATTAAACGCAGCTATGATTAAAGATCGATTTCCTATTCCAACAGTGGATGACATGCTGGTTGAGTTGTACGGTGCTACCTATTTTACTAAGCTGGATCTTCACACTGGTTATCACCAGGTACGAGTTCATGCTCCCAACATTCTGAAAACTGCATTTCGGACATATAATGGCCACTTTGAGTATCTTATTATGCCTTTCGACTTATGTAACGCTCCATCTACTTTCCAAGCCACAATGAACTCTATTTTCCATCCCTACCTCCGACAATTCATATTAGTCTATAGTCTATAGTCCTATATGGGAATTGTATTTGACTCATGTGAAGAAAACATTAGAGATTTTGAAGAAGCACAGCTTCTTCATCAAAGCAACCAAATATGACTTTGGTAAGCTAGAATTGGAGTATTTGGGCCATATTGTGACAAATCATGATGTCAAGACAGATGGAAAGAAGATTGAGGTTATGGTAGCATGGCCACAATTTACTAATATTATTGAATTGCATGGCTTTTTAGGCTTGACAGGATATTACAAGAAATTTATCCGGAATTATGGAGTACTCGCTCGTCCTCTCACCAATTTGCTCAAAAGGGGGATTTTAAATGGGATGGAATTGGAGCTATTTTGACCCAGTAAGGGCGACTAATTGCATACATGAGTCGATCTTTGGGGGGTTACTAAATGCACCTTGTATCGTTTGGGATGACATCTCTTTAGATTTTATCGAAGGATTGCCATCTTCACATAGCAAGGATAGTGTCGCACGTCCCACGCCCGGCGATTTGATGATTTTTTATTATGTTTGCTGGATTTATTATTTAGAAGTCGCCACCTAGTATTTGATTGAGGGTTACTAGAAAACCCGAATTTACTGATCGTTATCAATGATTCGAGGATAAGGGACTGATTGTGGCTAGGGAAGGTATTAGCACCCCTAGCATATCCTACCTGAGGTAAGCTGCTTTGTAATTTGACGTGATTTGAAAATTTAAAATATTAATCAAATTCTAAAGTTTTAATAAATCAGTTATTAAATCCAAAAATACATGTAGAAACATATTCTTACATTTTCATGGAAAATATAACATGATTTTATTTGTCCTTAGATATTTAACCATATTCAAATTAAATACTTAATTCTTTTTTGTCTTTTTTATTTTTATAATTCATTAATATAAATAAATAAAAATCCAAACCCACACTTCCACATCACTTTTGACTATGTTTTTCTGTTACAATTTTTACAACATAACATAAACTAAAAACATTTAATAGAAATTTAAATACATATTCAAATATGTCAAAATTAAAAAAAGGTCCCTAAAGAGTCTAGGAACTGCAGAGGAGGCCTTCTGGAACTGTGGAGCAGTGGTGGCACGTCTCCCCACACACACCTATAACCCACGCACCACCGCGAAATCTAGAGAACGTGGGGAGATCCGTAATGGTTTCCTCCCCTCTTCACCCTCTTGTCGGCTATGAGCAACGAACTGTGGAGCAAGGGCGGCGTGTCTCCCCATGCGCGGCCATCATTAGCGGCCCGTGGGTTCACGCACCC
>NW_011499997.1:211555-212208 GCF_000495115.2 Populus euphratica | reverse complement strand
CTTGTCAGCTATGAGCAACACTGTTACCTACTCTTGTCAGCTATGAGCAACACTGTTACCTGCAAAACACCCAAAAAACACAAAGAAAATTTCTGGTTCTCTCTTTTTCCCAATCTGCTTTTCCCTCCTTCCTTTTTTTAGATCTGGTCCTTTTGGATTTGTTTTTCCTTCTTTCTTCCTCTTTTTGGTGGTTGATGGCTCTAGGGTGAGGGCTGAGGCTACTATGCTAGGCCAAGGTGGGTTCTGCTGGGCTTGGATTGCTGGCGATGGCATCGGCGATACTAGAGCTAGCGGTGGCGATGGGGTGTTGTTGTTGTCGTCGTGGGGCTAAGAGAAGACAGCGGGGGTTACCATTGTGTTCAACTTAAGGAAGAAAGGAGCCGCTATTCACGGTGGTGGAGGGAAGGGCCGGTCAGAGCTGGAGAAAATGGCGATGAGGAAGAGAGCTGGGGCTGTCTTGTGGGTCTGTAGGGGATGCAGCTGCTGATGGGGGGTGTGATTAGTACTTAAAAGTGCATTTTTATCAAGGTTTTATATTATCATTTTGCACTTGAAGTATCAATAACTCCTTAACTAAAATATGTTTTATAATAATGTATCTAAGAATATAAGATACCTATAATTTGTGGTAAATGTCTATTTTTAATGCAGGC
>NW_011499997.1:192976-210984 GCF_000495115.2 Populus euphratica | reverse complement strand
TAAACTTAATATGGACTTTAATGTTTGATACTAACATGTTTTGTATTTGTTATCTTATTCACTCTTAATACTTTGCTTGTTAAATGATTAATCTAGATTTATATTGTATAACCTTAGTGTAACAAATGTTCGGCACTTTTATAGCACAAACTGTATGGTATAACTTATACTTGTGCTATGAAAGGAACTAGACTTCTTGTTAATATAAGTTATAATCATGTATACCTGACAATATTTACAAGTATTAGCATTATTCAAATAAGATGACTAATGTAATCATGTTAGTAATTTATAATCTTATTGAATCTCCTTTATGTGTGGTTTCTGTTTGAGTAATAAGAGTTTATATTATACTTGTTTGAAATACCATTAGTGGCTTCTCTAACCTTGACAATTGTTTTTATCATTGTTTAATCCTCACATTAATCTTACAATCTGAAAGTCCTCTTTAACTTATTGTTGTTGTTGTTGTTGTTGTTACTATAATTGTTGTTTATAATTTGTACAATTAACCTCCCTATGGTTTGACCCCGGTCTTGTCGGGTTATTTATTACTTCGACACTCCTGCACTTGGGAGAAGACATCAATCTCTTAGTCATGTCACAAAAACCGGCTGAGAGAAGAGTGAGGGGGCGGCCTTGGCTGGTCCGTGTAGAAAAACCAGAGTAAGAGGGGTAGCGGGGGCGGCTGTGGCTCTTTAGGTTATGTGGTTTTGTTGCTAAATGAGAGGGGGACGACCGGCCTTTGTGAACAGGGACAGGGAGGCTTGCGGTCGTCCCTAGTTCTCTCTGTTTTTGCTCCAAAAAGAGGGGAATGGCTCCTTCAGGTCAAGAAAGGGCGAGGGTTGCGGCCCCTTTGGCCTAAGAGGGAGCACGACGGCTCCAAGAGAAAGGAGAGTGGTTTTTAGGGTTGCTTTCAAGGCCGGGGTGGCAAGCGGCAACTTTTGTGTCTTTCAGTTTAGGTTAGGTTTTTTCTTTGTTCCCCCTAATTTTTTTTCTCCACCCCCATGCTTGTAAATTTCTCCCTTTTTTTTCACTGTAGCATAGTATTTATAGGAGAAGTTTTGTTAGGTTTTCAAACTAGTCCCTCAACTTTTCCTTTCTTTTTTTTCTTTTTTTTTGTAATTTTGATTTTTCTCATTTTTTTTTTGTATTTTTGAAAGTAAGCAATATCAATGTCGACTTAACAAGAAAAATCAATGATTGTAAAATTAACACGTTAAAAGTTGAACACATTCAAAATATCTTTGAAAATTTATATTCTTCTGAGATGACGTTGAAAATGCTAAAAACAATGCAAATATATCAAAATGTATTTTTGGGGGTTTTTTATTTTTTTTTTGCTATTTTTATTTTTAAAAAAAAATTATCAAAAACATGGGTCAGAAATTCGATAGCAACAGATAACATCATGGTGATTGTGGATCAACTGAGTAAGTACGTCCATTTCATTGCTTTATCTTATCCTTACTTTGCAAAAAGTATTGCTGCCAAGTTTGTGGAAAATGTTATTAAATTTCATGGAATGTCAAAATCCATCGTCAGTGATAAAGACCCCATTTTTGTAAGCAAATTTTGGCAAGAGTTTTTTACTATGTCAGGAACTAAGTTCAGCTTATCATCCTTAGACGGATGGACAAACAGAGATGGTGAACCGTTGTCTAGAACAGTATTTGCGATGTTTCACCATCAATGACCTTGCAAATGGTATAGCTATCTGCCATAGGCCGAGTATTGGTATAACACCACCTATCATGGCTCAACTGGATGACACCATTCCAAGCCTTATATGGTCGCCTCCCTCCATCAATTCTTCATTATACAGATGGGTTGTCTCGTGTTAATGAGGTCGATCAAAGTCTCCTTAATTGGGATGAAGTACTACAACAATTGAAAATGAATCTAGAGCTTGTCGCCACTACAATGAAGCATGTGGCTGATCGAATGCGACGAGAAGTGGAGTTTCAAGTAGGAGATTTGGTGCTACTTAAACTACACCCCTACCGCCAACATTCTATGTTCAAACGCTCGCATCAAAAACTTGCTAATCGTTTCTACGACCCATTTCCAGTTGAGCAAAGATTGGGCAAGGTAGCATACCGTCTCAGTTTACCACATGAAGTTAAAATTCACCTAGTGTTTCATGTTTCTCTCCTAAAAAAGTATGTGGGTACTTCTCTGCCTACGGTTGTTGACCTGCCACCAATTTCATACGAAAGACAGATCCAAGTTGAACCTGAGCAAGTGGTCGATACGAGATGGATAAAGCGTGGTACCAAGTTTATTGAGGAAAGTTTGGTGCAGTGGAAGAGTTTGCCAGCAGAAGATGCTACCTGGGAGGATACGCAACTGCTCAAACAATAATTTCCTGCATTGCACCTTAAGGACAAGGTTCCACTTGTGGGAGGGAGTATTGATACACCGAGAAGATCCTCCAGGGTCTTGAGAAAAAATCCCAGTTTTTAGCTTAAGATTGCATTGTTCCTTTCTAATTTATTGTTTTGAATTTGTCTTGTTGCTGGGTCATAGGTGGTTAGTCATCTCCATAATAATAGCTAAGGGTATATTTGGTATTATGGTTACTGTTGTGATTGTGGTTTAAAAAAATTATTTTATAAAAAGTATTTCTAATTGAGGTTAGTTTGAAAAAATATATGTTTTGTTAAAACTGTGGTTGAAATTGAGGTTTGTTAAAAAATAGTTTAATATGTATAGATAAAAATGCTTTTAAAATTTAGATTATAAAATAATTTTTAAAAATATATATTAATATTGGTGAGTTTTAATTTAAATATTGTTGATTTAACTATTACTACTACATCATAAAATAAATTATATAGTGCTATTAAATAATATTAAATATTAATTTTTCAAATAAAATACGAGACCTAAAAAAATATTTTTGATATTAAAAAATTAAAAAAAAAATAATAACAAGTTCAATGTACATTAAACATTGTCAGCATGTAGTATGAAGTTGATAATCAAAAACCAATGACAAGTTTCGAAAAGGGAAAAAGTCAATGGAAAAAAAATGTGAACCACTGATGGAAACAAAGGGATGATGAGAAGCAGGTAAAGGAAAACATGAAGAGCAGGTATAACATGCTTTTGATGAACCTGTGGTGAGGCCACAATTATTATATGGGTCCATATTTTTAACCAGCGTTTTATTATTTTCCAAATAACCATTGACTGTAGTTATGCCGCACCACACTTTTTACCATCAAAACAGCCTCTTAGTTCACGTAAAGAAACTCTATTTAAGGAGTTCATTTGGAATACCAGTGGCGTGCAAAATTTTATTCAAACTTGTGGTTGTCTTTCACCCAAAGAAAGTCAAGTTACTGTGTGTTTTTCATTGTGATCTGACAGTCATTAATACAAGTTCAACAAATATAGCATTTGAAATCTCATGACTATAGGTGATAAAATGGTTGTCACACGAGATTACACCTATTCAATTTCAATAAAAGTCTTTGAGTTATTGTAGTTGATTGAAAGAGATTGTACAAGACTGAATGCCATTGAGGTTGCCTTATACAAAAAGTCTGAATAGCCTCGTAAATAACACTAATAAATTAACAAAACTATAGGATGAGATAAGTCTACTAGATCAGATGGATTTTAGTAAGAAATATTAGAGAATCCTGCATATTTTAAAGAGAGCAGTTTAAAAATCAACTATCATGGCTTTAGTACATTTTTGGAATCCATTATATCATTGCTTCACTTTTAGGGATATGAATCTAGTACCTATCATAAAAGAATATCATGTAAATTATCATGCTTTGATTGTTTTTCCATAATCGGCTTACAAGGTTTATTTCCATCAAAAATCTAATATGTTACATCTTGTACCCTAATTCACATTGTTTGCCCTGTATAAACTGGTGGATCAATTTTTGATTGAAAATAATAATTTTAACCCAAAATAATTTTAAATCAACATGGCTTGACATGTATTCACCCCATTTTGATGGAGAAATAACGGTTGATTCAAGAAAAATATTTTTTTTATTTTATAATTTTTTTTAATTTTTTAAGTTTTCCATTGCTTTTGAATAAAAATAGAAAGAAAATAAAATACAAGAAGACTATAAATAAATAAAAGTGATTTTGAAGCATGTAAAAAAAACATTTATTTTATCCGTTATGTTAAGATAAGATCCTTGCATTTTCTTCTCTCTTTTTTCAGGCAGTAGAATGGAATGTTTTGTTGCAAAATTGAGCATTAATTAGAAAACTCCACATCAGAAAAGTGATGAGCAAATCTTTATCTTTAAAGTGGTAGATTATTCGCATCAATCATTTTGATTTTGTACCTTGAGCATAAACCATTTTCCCTCTATATTCCTACCATCCCTGTATCAAAAGGTACAAAAGGAATTTGAATAAACAAGTCACCAAGTCTGCTGACAAATACTGACATAAAATACATGCAACCACGCCCTGACTAAAATACAAGGAATTAGAAGTCCTGCAATGCAATATTAATGGCTAAACCTGTCAGGATTGGGACCTCAGAGCCCTAATTGGTATCCAAATCAATAATCTACATTGACATGCTCGTAGGAAATTGGGAATGCGATAGTTCGTGTGAGTCCACAACAAATCAGAAAACGTGTCAGTTCCCTCTATGTATATATGATCTCATTTCTCCCGAGAAAGAATCCTAGTTCATCAACCACTCCTGCTGGATATTCTTCTAGGGCAGCTCAATCACCGTTTCATTCTTCTTTTTATTGTGGGAATGCATCAAATTTACCGAAAGCTTCTTCCTCTTCCACGCCCACCCCACCCCCTGCCCCTGCCCCTGCCCCTTGGACTGCCCCTTCCACCATAAGATATCCCTTCCAGTGCCCTACTAACAAGTTGATTTTGCATGCCACCAGCCCCGCGACCCTTTTTTTCCATGTTCCCAGAACCATTGGCAGTGGCAGCAGGTCGTTTCCCTCTGCACACAAAAATAGCCCAAGAACTGCTCTTTAAAAGAGAAACTGGAAAGAAAAAAGGTTCATTCAACTAATATAACATTTACTGGCATTGCTATCTATGCATTTAATGGGAGTGACTTTTACTTCATCTTACTGTTATGGGGAAATATCATTTCCAATAGTTTCCTCAATCACATGGACATTATCCTATCACTCTGTAGATTCTTCTAACCTTATATTGTGAATTTAAGGGGAAAAAAAGAGAATCTCACAGTTTTAAAAGCCTATGCCAGTAGCAAAAACCTTGTCAATTTGAGCGACATTGTCTCATCACTCACAGCAAGACTACTGACCTCAGTTTCAGGAGCCTATTCCAATAACAAAACTCTCTAGGGCGAGGTACATTTAGCCCATCATTTTCTTAACATTCCACAACTTAATCCTAATAGTTCAGGAAGTTGTATAATTGTACTCGTAAATATAGATTAGTTCATATTGATTACTGAAAGGGGCCAAATATACTCAATTGTTTTCACAGCACATAAGGCAATTAAATTTCCATCCAACACAGCACGAGTCTATCAAATTTCCATCCAAGTCTATAATAGAAGACTACATCATAACAACTTGGCAACTTAAATAAAATCACAAAATTTCCAAATTTAATGTTGACAGTGAAACATTTGAAAAAAATGTTAAGCTTGTCTAAGTAACCAAAATGTACTTTCAATATATATATATATATATTCAAAGAAAAGGATTGGATTAGACATCTCATACCCAGCTGATACGGCAGTGGAAGGCACAGAAGGTTTTGCTACTTCTTTCCAAGAGAGGTTGATACTCTTATCTCCAATAAACAAAGGTGTCTTTGAATGCAATGGCTGAAAATTGTAGAACAAGAAGTTATTGATGTTTTACAAATACATAGGCATGAAATTCACTTTGTCAAAATTTCATTATTTCTAAACCTTTGTCATTGCCAAAATGTTATTGCACGTACGCAACCCAGTTGTAGTATTCTGTTTTTGTGTTTTCTACACATTAAACAAGAAACATGTTTGTAAGATACTGCTATGAAAAGCTCTACAGAAAACCATAAGATGTACATCTCCTGAGAGATTAACTTACTATGCTATCCTTTGCTTCATCAGACTTTGCAGCTGCCATTGCTTTGTTCTGTTCAGCCATTCCCTGAGTTAACTTTTTCATGGTAGCCCTGGTTAGATCTTCTACACCACTCAACCTGCACCCCAGACACCAAAAACAATGTCAATGGAAGACCAATATTAGAGCTACAGAAAATGATAATGCTTGTTTGGTTCAAAACCGTGAAAATTGTTTAATTCAAAGAAAAGAACATTAATTAGTCCTTGGAATAATAATCACAGCTATGGACATTATTTATCATTTTATTTATCAACAAGTGAACTCATTGCTTATGCTTAAAAATTATCTTTATATTAGTGAAATTTCCTCCAAGGCTAACATGCATTTAAAAAATAGAACCACTGTCATTTTAGGTGGCATATGAGCGTAAGCTAATGAGCAATAAAGCACAAGTTCCTATCTGCAACATTTTTGAAAAAGCAAAGTTGCACCCAGATTTACAAAACAAATACAACTACAGAAAATACTATTTTGTTCCTTTCAAGTTAAGAAACAAGAATCACTCAATTAAATACCAAAACAAATGTTAAGAATTCTACTTCTGAATTAAAATGTCACCTCTCTGTCAAGTCTGTGTAATACTCAGAGAAGTCCTCCCCAAGACGGTCTGATGGCTGCCCAGTCACAATCTTGTAACCACACAGGCTGTTTGTAGCATTTGGAGCCTTTAAAATAACAAAGATCACATTATGTCTCACAGAGCTGATACATGCAAGAGTATGCTGGCAAATATAAAATCATGAAATTACAACCTTATGAGCTAAGTGATGAAACGCATATAACAAGCACTCAACATATGTAAAGTTCATCTCTTCTCCGCTCTTCCTCCGTGGCATGTATTTCTGAGTGGCAAAAAAGAGAAGGCAAAACTCTGTGAGACCACAGTCTACAGCAATAAATAAGTGTTTGGTATATGCAGAATTTTTATAAAGGCTGTAACAATGTGATTCAATATGAATCCTTCTCATGGACATAAAACTGAAAATCTGTGAGAACAAACACACAAGCATTAATATGACATTAGAAGTGCATTTGATATAATAACCTTTTTTGTAAACATCCAGGACAAAGGACTAAATTAATCATGAAAAAAGAAAAGGTTACCTTCAATAGCTGAACAACAGAGGGAAGAATCTGGCGTGAATCCTGTGGTAATGTAAAAGGTGATATTTCTGCAAGTGCTTTGAGCAAATCAAGCTTCCGCTCCTCAGGCAACT
Organism: Populus euphratica; assembly: GCF_000495115.2. Lineage (NCBI taxonomy): Eukaryota > Viridiplantae > Streptophyta > Magnoliopsida > Malpighiales > Salicaceae > Populus > Populus euphratica. Next base: position 203,660 of record NW_011499997.1, on the reverse strand, counting down.
GGCAAAGAGGAAATTATTAGAATTGAAAGGATCTTGTGAAAACGCATATGCAAGCACAAACAAAAAAAAAAAGAAAGGTAAACAAGAATAAGATATTTAAAGATGCTAATGACAGAGAAGGGAGTGCACTACCTTGTCAAAAACAGGAATGATGTGTTTGTTCAAATAATTGAGGAACCTGCTGCTTGATGCACCCCTCTGTGTTCATAAATTAATAGGGACAAGTTGTAAGGTCAGGAAAAGATGCAAAATACACAAAATCTCAATAATGAAAAACACAGTCCATACCAGGAAAAATGGAAGCGCCATATACAGGCATGATATCAATCTGTCAATATGATCTGTATCCGAAACCTGTGTTTGGATACCAATTCAAGTCACTTTAAGGGGATTGTAACAATAGGGAGCAAAAGCAAAATTTGCAATCATTGTGTATTTTGAAGCAAAATGACAACATGCATGCAGAAGACCATGAAGAATCAACACCACCACTTAAAACAGGATTTCTGAAAAAATCATTGCAGTTTAAAACACCAAGCACATGAAAAAATGTGTAGATCACATGTTCAAGCATGCACAAATGAACATTGTACAAAACTAACTAGCAGATTGATTGATGATGAAAACGGGAAAACAACATAAACAACAAACACAAAAGAAGAGTGGCTAAAACATGGATGAAACTGAAGTTGGAGCAAAGCACAGTTTGCGGTTTGTAAAGAAACCTCTAAAATCTGAATTTATTATAAGAAAATAAATGATCTTCTCAGCAAACAGCCTGACCAGGTTATTTATACTAATTGAAAGCCCTGAACTTAACAGTTGTAGAAAAAGAAATCAAAAAGTCACATGCTAATCAAACAACAGCTAGAGAATATCAAATCAAGATATCTAGGCTTAAAAAATTAACTAACAAGGAAAGCAAGAGTATTCTTCCAAGGCTCATGTGCCCTAATACTCTCATGCTTCTGAAGGTGGTATTCTATTCATTCAGCATATACATTCCAGCATCTCTAAAGTCTTCTGTTAAACTGTATAGATGAGTTACCAATGCAAGGGTTGCATCTCCCAGCATAGAATAGAAAACTATGGAGTAAACACATCTTAAGATTTCTAGTAGAATGGATCTTATTCAGAGCACTAATTAATATGTCAAAACATATTTCATAAAATTGCCAAACCCATCTATTCTTTAATTTTGACACAAGGAGCATGACAAGGGGAATGAGTGCATTTTACAGCAAACTGTTAGAAGTTACAGTTGCATAAAATAGAAGCAATTTATCTATGTATCCACACACGCATGAGATCAGAAATAGCAAACAGCCTAGCAAATGTGGATTATAGCACAAGGCATTATTTACTCATAACTAATCCTCAACATTCATACAAGTCGGTAGAAAGAATCTACTTTAGAAGAAAATGCAGTGTCTCTATTGTTGATTAACAACAGGTCTTGCAGTGATTGTAGTGTTTCATAGTTCACAATGCAGCATTAAAGTTAGGAGCTGAATTCAAACAATCACTCACATGAGTCACATCAAATGCCGAATCTAGATCAGCTTGTCCTTCAATGATTCCAACTAGCTCTTTCATGCGTTCAGAAGGAGCTTTGTCTCCAAATATGCTCAATTTTTTTAAGAAGTCCATAAACATTCTGAACTCCGCTCCAGTTACATCTTCTGAACTCTAAAAAGGAAAACTTCAAACTAGTCATGCCTACTTTAATAGAACAGCAGAATCTGAAGTCTCATAATAAAAATGGTAAAGTTATGAGTACCTTTTTTATCAAATCAGTTATATGACGCTCCATTTCCTCTTGAGGTCTCAGGAGTTCAGCTTTGAGTGGGAAAACCTGAAAATGGAGTTAGTAGTCATCAATTAGTGGCAAAAGGGAACCAAATCAACAATAACCTTAACAAACAGCTTTATGTAAACTTCTAACCTTATCTCTTACAAAACTCAGCACTTTCTCGCGAATAAGCTCATCAGTGCTTGGTTCTTCAACAGTCCCAATATGCTTAAATAAGGCAGACAACGATGCTGCATAGCAAGAAGAATAAATAAATTTGAGAAAAAAAACAAAAGGGAAAAAAAGAACCTACAAAAAAAAGCATGCTAGAAAACATGTATGGTGCCTGATACAAGCATAATTGAGAATAGTCTGGTAAAATTTTTACAAGTTCACATTTTTTTCTCTCTTTTTTTTATTTATTTCTTTCTCCTAGGTGAAGGTGTGGAAATCTATTAATTTATCTGCCAAGAGGTGCAACCATTGACAAATAATCGAAACCATGATAAACTACCAACAAGTTCATTTACTATATTTTGTATGAAATATCTCCAAACTAGTAATTGAAAAAATTAAACTCATCCTTTTAGCAAAAATGCTTCCCAATATTCCACTGTGTAATCACTAAAAACCCCAACTTCTAAGAATTCAGGTTGATTTTTTCCCTTCTGTTTCACCGATATCTAATTCATTCTGGTGTGCACCAAATGTAGAATTGTAGCTTAAGATGTACTGATTATTAACAAGATGGATTTTACCATTTTTTTTCAGTTAGTATTATTAACTCCCCAAAGTTCAGAAGTGGCCCACAATTCTAACTGGATTTTTCTCTTTGAAAGAAATACTATTCTCTTTTAAACAATTATAGTTTTCAAGAATCTGGTGACTTGATGCTGACAAGTTAATTTACAAATGTACACTTAGATAGCAAAAACAATACCAATTGCAGCTTTTCAAAGATGTTATTCACCATTGCCCGGTCCTATGAAGACAACATTTGCCTAAAACAAAATCATGACATTTCCACCTTCAAGGAAAGCTCTACACGAAATAGAGGTCTAAAGCATGATAACTGTTAATCTATGTAAATTTTAAGAATGTAAAGGAGTTGCAGAAAAGCATGCTACATTTATGTTGCGTGAAAACAGAAAGCACCCTATATCACTATGAAAAAAGAAGAATTCTTGTACAAGCATATGCTAATTTTCCTAAAATTCCATCCGACATTCTGGACAAGTTGGAACTGTACAAAGATTTGTATCCTAGAGTTCAAAGATAGTTAATATATACTCTTTTGCACATTATATAATATCCATCCAAATGATTTCATCCATCTTAAAGATTTACCTTTCACATCCTGCCTCAACAGGGACATAAGGGCTTTATGCACTGCATCCCGCTCCACAATTTCCTCTAAAACCATAATGAGAAGTCAACGTCAAATCCCTACTACACCAACAAAAGTTCCTTCTCAAAAATCTTTTTTTAGAAAATCCAATTACCAGCTGCAAGGAGTTGCACAAGAATATCCACAATTTTTGACAAATACTCCGGCGTATCCTTGCAAAATAGCGGCAGTCCCCTAATCGCTTGCACCCGGACCTGCACAACCAATTAACACTTAAATCCATACAAAAGCCTAAAATCCACTTTAATTTCAATTTGTAAACAAATGCGTAACCAAACACTTCCAGATACTAATCCTCCAAGCAAGCACACAATATAAAAACCCTGCACCAATGCACCATGTTCAAAAGACATGGTTTCTAACACACAAAAAAAAAAAAGAAGTAAACTAACCCCGAGCTCTTCTTGTTCAATCAAATCGATTTGCGTCTCGACAGCTTGACTGGAAAGCTCAGGGAAGAACTTGAAGAACCTCGGGATTAACTGTGCCGCCAATTGCTTCGCTTTTATGCTCGTTTTTGCTGCATCCATAATCCCCTGGTAATCCTTCACATTCTACCATAAATAAAGAAAAAGACAAAGCTGTTAAGATCACCTAATTATAAAATAATTTAAATCAAACACTAGGGTTTTACCTGAGACTTGTCTTTGGACTCATTGAGTCGCTCGCCGAACTCGTAGAGCTTCTCGATGTGGCTGGAGTCGTCGGTGGCGGTGGCGGTGGCGGTGGCGGTGGCGGCAGGGTTTCTCATTTGGAGATAAACTGGGAGAAAGTGAAATTCAAAAAAAATATTCAGATTGAAGAAAATGAGTAGTATTTCATTGGATGAGAAGATTTATTTATTTTTATACTATCTATTCATTTTCATAGGAAAAAAAAAAAAGGTGTTAGAGAGAGAGAGAGAGAGAGAGAGATTTAAGAGAAGGAGACGTTCAGGAGGAGCAGTTTCAGTTACTAGTAGAGGGGGAGAGAGTTTCAAGGGTTTTTGATTGATACCCAAAAGAAAGAAGAGAGACCTTCGTTTACCCCGCAGGCGTTCTTTCGAGGATTTAACGGCGTCGTTTGCTTTTATGATTGATTCAAAGCGCAAGTTTACTCCAAGATCGTTTTTCAAAATATTTTTATTTAAAATATATTAAAATAATATTTTTATTTAAGTTTTAAAAAATTATTTTTAATGTTAATATATTAAAATAATTTGAAAATATAATTTTCAATGAAAATCAATTAAAATTTTATAAAACGTTGTTGGTAACACAATTTTAAATATCTTGGCTTGTAAGTTAGATTTATAAGGAATTAATTTTATTATTTTTTAATTATTTAGTGTTATTGAATAATTATATATTTTCTTTCTTTAATTCAATTTTGTTATGGTATATTACATAGTATGTCATGATAAATATAAATTTTAAATTTATCATTTTTAAATTGATCATATTTTTTATTCCATGACATTAAAAATAAATGAGGTTTGATCTCCACTTAATTATATATTATTTATTATTCTTCTTTGGAAAACATATATTTACATATATAATGTATTTATTTGATTTTTATTTTATATAAAAAAAAATGCAAGACAAAAAATTAAGGCATTATATCAAGAAAGATAAAATAACCTTAAAGAGAAAGGCTTTGTTTAAACTGACAATGTCTTAAACAAAAGATGGTGTGATACAAGAAAGACTATATACGAAGAGAATAAAGAACTCTTACTGTAAAAGAAGATAAATGGTCAAATAACCATGTTAAAGAAGGCAACAATCTAAAGAAGAGTGAACCAAAATGTAATAGTCACTTGAAAAGCTAACTCTTAAAAAGATATATTTGGTTAGAGAAATATAATAACAAATACAAAAATGAAAAAAATAACTAAGAGTAACTATATAAAGATATACAATGGTTAAAGAAATGATGATTAAAGAGATGGCATTGAGATGTCATTAGTAAGTCATGACAAGATGATTCTTTATTATAATTTAAATTTCAAAAGTTATGAGACTTTTAAAATTAAAAAAGAGTGTTGAAAATAATTTTAAATTTAAAAATATCTTTTAATTCTCCTAGATGTCTCATAGATACATATACCTTTTAAAAATGTATTTGTCTTTTATATTTCTTGAATTATCTTCAAGTAGCATAAATATTTGAATACAAATATTATATTCAAGTCCAAGTCTTTAAGGACTTATTTTATGTTGTTTAACATCTTTGAGCATAATGTTTTATGATAATTTTCTATCCTTACCATTCATATATTTCACCACAATTCTTTGTCACCACTTCATGTGAACATATTTTCAAGAAAGATATAGCATGAAACATGTTTAGAGAGAGGATGGAAAAACATCTTTACTTGTTTTAATGAATGCAAGGACTAATAACTTAAATTAAGGAAAATTAAAGCAAAAACAAGTTAAGGCTCTAGCAATTAAAAGGAAAAAACACGTGAATTTTGAAAAGAAAAATACATATCAATCTTTCATAATCCAATTTATATGAAACAATAAATGATAACCTCGAATTGATATTTTCTTGTTATGTGAATTTCTTTTTTTTTCCTTCTTGATATAGAAATATTAAACTAAATTAGGTTAATATTGATTGTTGTAAATCTTTAAGGTAGCAGAATTACATTATAAAAATAATTTATCAAAATGCTTGTTATTTGGTGACATTGTTTCTTCACTATAATAATTATCATAAGATTAAAGTACAATTAGTAGAGTATAATCTACAATTCTCTTCGCTTCTAAGAATTTAAAGTTCATATAAATTTGTCTAAAAAACAAATAACAAAAATAAAATACATGTTAACCTATCAAGATCCAATTCCACCATTTTAAAATCCTTTCCACCACTACCACCACAAACTTTTTCAATCTCATTACCTAATGTGAAATCATTTTTAAGTTCAATTACCCTATTTTTCAAGTACCTTTCATACCTATATATTCTTTTTATTCCACATCAATACCTTTTCTTCTAAAATCAGTTTATATTCTACTACCATATACTCATTCTTATTACACCACTTATATTTTCACTAACTTTGATAAATTACCACAAGTAATATTACCCATTAATCTCATGCCATTATGTTAATATAGATCGAAATATCACATATAAAGAAGAACTTTATATATGCATAGGCATTTAAGCAACTAGAGGATTATGTTGACTCCTTGAACTTGTTGTTTAATGATTTCATACATTAAACAACAATATCATTTGAAAACTTACTAACCAATGGTTTTATTATATATAATCATTTTATATCATTTCAATCTTATCATGCACCATATTGTATTGTATGCTAGGGCTTCATTAATTGCCTAACATGCATTGATCCAATAATCTAAAAGATATGTTTTGTACTTGAACTCTTAATTTTCTCAATAATTACCCATCATTTCTTGGTAATTTTTTTTTTGAAAAAATAGTACATATTACATTAGTATTCAATTCAAACTTATTTAACCTAAATAAATACCTTTAATTATTATCAATTCCACACAAAATAAATTTTCTATAATTTTGAACTTAACTATAAAATTGATAAAAAAAAAGAAGGTAATCATTACATTATCCTTCATTTCATTTATAACACACCTATGTTATAAAATCATACTGAATTTCATCAAGTGATAATTTCAATTTATTTCTTCAAATTATAAACAAACCCTTATAAACAAATCATACATTAATATAGTAAAATTATCATTACAAAACAAGTAAAACAATTAAATATATAAGAAAATTACAGATGCTACAAAGCAATTTCAATAAAATAAATTGAAATACAAATGGGTGGGTTTGTTTACATGGTAGGGTGAAGCTTGATATGAAACGAAATCAAGAGAATGAATATCATGCTATTAGAAAGGCTATCATATTTTTTATATGATGAAGGGGTTAGGGTTGCTATGTTTTCAAATAAAAGAAAAGGATGAAATGAGGAAAATAGAGGATTATCGAGTTATAATTCCCATTAAAAATGCTAATGAAATTTTCATTAGCAATTTTGTTAGTAAATTAAAACATCATCAAGGCCAATGAAATTGTTAATGGTTTTTTTATTTGATGACTGTTTCAATATAAAATTAATGATGAAAATTTTATGTCATAAATTTCATTAGTAAACCACGACAAAATAGTTTTCATTGATAATTTTATTATTTTTATATTTTTTTAATAGTGAAAACAATAACATATAATAATCATATTCCATAACATTTATCTCCACAAATCCAAACCTCCATTATTTTAATTTTCCATGAGCTTTATTATCCCCATAGTTTACTTATGTGAGTTTAAACCCCTTTGAAATTTTTTATATGCTTTGCTTAGTTAATAATTCAATAACATACTTAAATTTGACTCCTTCATTATTATAAAGAAACAAAACAAGACCAACATACAGAACTTGAAGTTGAGTTTAGTTTATATCAATTTAATCTTGAAATTATTAATTTCCAATCAAGCATGATAATTTATAACCTTAATTACAAACAAAAAATGAAAATAAAATTTTTTTGGTACATTCCTATAAAAGAACTGGTCAATAAGACATTTTTCCACAAAAAACTCATTTGTTTCAAGAGTTCAAAACACCTTTACATACTTTATTTTTAAGAGCATAGCTAACAATTTTAAATTTTAATTCATACTATGTACAGATAACTAAAAAAGATAATAGTTGGAGTTATGTTTTATCTGAAATCTTTATGTAAGTATAACTCGATCAAACATTTTATATTTTTACAAAACTTAATACTTTCTACATGGTATTTGAGCGATCCATTAGAAGTTCAAACATTTTATATCTTTACAAAAGTTAATACTTTCTACATGGTATTTGAGCGATCCATTAGAAGTTCAAACATTTTATATCTTTACAAAAGTTAATACTTTCTACATGGTATATGAGCGATCCATTAGAAGACCATTATTATCTACTCTCTCTCTCTCTCTCTTTTATTATAAATGACCTCTTTATCCTCATCTCCTAGCCCTTTGCAATCTTTAACTTACAATCAATATCTTTTTCAATTGTAAATGGCCTCCTTTACTTCTAATAATTCTATTGACCCTGCTCAATCTTTTATTTATTATCAATATCAAATATAATTCCTTCGACTATTATATATGGAAAGCTCCAACCCTACCCTACTTCCAAGATCAAGCTATTTTTTGCTACCTTCATGGCATAATTACACCCCCACCTAAAACAATAATGTTACTCATCCCAACACAAGTGCTATTATTAAAATTCTCAATCCTTAATAAGATTAATTGACTTCATTAAGATCCTTTAATCCTAACCAACATCAATACTTTGTTAATTGAAGATGTTATCATTTAATACTTTGCTTATTAAGTAGTCATAATTATATCCTCACTACAAATTATATATTCACATCTAAGTATCTGTAATTATGTTTAAGTGTCTAAGAAGATGAACTATTTGTATCAATGATTTCTATTTGAGATGATAAACTACTGAATCATTGGTCATCGTTCTTGTTGGTAGACTACTCAATCATTTATCACCACACATTTTTCTTCTCAACATTCCTACTTGTTACTCAGTTCCTATACAATTGTTTTCTCACTTTAAAATACCCTTTTATGTTTCACTTTTTTAATGTATCACACATTACACATAGTTAATTAAGAAGAAATAAATATAATAAATTAAGAGAATATAGTGCATAAGCACTTATCTGTATCTCCTACTAAATACACTCCTTAAACTACAAAAGATGCTACCCCATATGCCTCTCCTAATTCCAGAAAAAAGTATCATTATTAATATCTCCTACATTTATTTTAAATTGATATTCATGAAATCTAAACCTTTTCACATAATTTTTTTACATGAACTTTCTTTAATTTAACACGTATAATTTCAATATTTATTTTTCATAACTTATATTTGTATCTCATGTTATTTGATATGTGTGTGTGTGTAAAGAAGTTACGTGGAAGCATATGTCCTTGAAATTCAAATAGAATAAGATACACAATGTCATAATGTTAGAATCTTGCATAATTGTCTATGGTTTTCAATTATACATGTTAACTCTCTAATGCCTCAAAAAAATATCTTTTACTTTCCCAACTTCATCTTATACAACTATTTATATATGTCCAAGTACAAGGGTTATTAACTAGATACTCAAATATGAAATTACACAATTTTTTTTCATACATTTATCTCATAAACACACAATTTATCATATTTTATAAATTTATTATTAATATTATAATATCCCTATTTTCTATACATAGCCAACCCTAAATGCCTTATTCTTCCCCATACAATTATTTGAATTTCTATTTCAAAATCCTGTTAAATAATACATCTAATATTATTTTATTTATTAATGATAGAATAATATTTTAAGTTTAATCTATATATAATCTCTTTGTATTTAGGTTAATTCAAACACTTTAAAATAAATAGATTAATAAGAATTCTAACCTCTTTTTTATATTTGTTTTTCTTTTATATTAATCGAACTAATTCAACAATGTATCAAAGTTGATTTTATGGAATAAAGCTTAATCTCGAGCATAGCTTTCGCAGATCCAACTAAATCTGGTATTTCGTCTTTCCTTCAGCTTCTACAATTTGATATTTGCATTCAGTTTTTGTAATTTAGGTTGCGTTTTGGAGTAATTGTATAATTTTGAGAAGATATTTGTGTTAGTTTCTATGATATCTGTTCAGTTTTTGCAATCCGATACTTTATCTTTCATTTCTTTTACGTTCTACTTCTTTTTTTTTCTTTCTTAATTATGGCTACCGAAAGAGATAATTCACTTCGATCTGTAAGTGTGAGGTTGGATAGAAATAATTATTTATATTAGAGTTATGTAATGAGAAATTTCCTTAAGGATAAGAAGATGTGGGGATATATTAGTGGAACTTATATGATACCCAAGAAAACTAAGAGGGGGATGTTATTTTGATAGATGCATGAGAAGCAAACAATGTAAAGATTACTACTTGAATCAATAATTTTATTGAGTATTCTATAAATATACAGTTGGCAAAGTATGAGACAATAAAGTAGATTTGAGATCATCTGAAAAAGTTATTCATGCAATCAAATTTTACAAAACAGTATTAGTTAAAGAATGATCTACGAGCTCTTCATTAGAAGAATATGAGTATTCATGAGTTTTATTCTACTATGAAAAATCTTTAAGATCAATTGGCTCTTACAAAATTAGCAAAATTAAAGGCATGTGATACCTATATTGAGCATAAAAAGCAATAATGACTGATACAGTTTTTAACAGCACTTCATAGTGATTTTGAAGGACTTAAAGGTTTAATTTTGCATCGTTCTCTGATTAGTACTTAAAAGTGCATTTTTATCATGGTTTTATATCATCATTTTGCACTTGAAGTATCAATAACTCCTTAACCAAAGCATATTTTATAATAATATATCTAATAATACAAGATA
>NW_011499997.1:178565-192006 GCF_000495115.2 Populus euphratica | reverse complement strand
TACTATTGTTGTTGTTGTTATTGTTGTTTTATAATTGTTGTTTATAATTTGTACAATTAACCTCCCTGTGGTTCGACCCCGGTCTTGCCGGGTTATTTATTACTTCAACACTCCTGTACTTGGGAGAAGACATTAATCTTTTCGTCGTGTCATTCTCCTTTACCTTCTGTTGTCTCTGTTGTTAGTGAGTTATTGGCTGAAGAAATACGTCTTCAGTCTTATTCTGAAAAGGCTGCTTCAAATCCTTCTATAATAGTAATACCCTCTAAGCCATTCTTGAATAATTAAAATAAGCCTTATACAAGAGTTGACTTTGACTAATGTAGTTTCTGTAAGCAAAAAGGTCATTAGAAGGCACCATGTCTCAAGTTGAGACAACCAAATCAAACTTAGAAGTATGACATCTAGACACAATATAATACTTTTAGACCATCTCAGAGTTATAAACCACCACACCATAATATTACGGTAATAACTTTATTAGGCTCTATCACTGATCCTAGTACTTTAGCTGAGCAATTTCAGAAGTTTATCTCCTTATAGCCACAAGCAATATCTATTTCTCTTTATATAGGTTAGTTGTCTCATAGTTCCTCAAGTATGTCATATTTTTAATGGGTCTTAGGTTTTGTTATCACATCTCATTTATCTTTTACTAGTGTTTATGTTATTTTGAAACTCAAATTGAATCTTGCTTCTGTTGGTCAATTATGTGATTCTGGTGATTATTTAGTTTTTTTTTTTTGTTTATATAGGATAAACAATTTTAGAAGCTGATTAGGATAGGTTATAGGAAGAATGATCTATATATTTCAGATGAGTTAAAAGTGTTAGTTGTTGAGCTGCTACTAATATTGTTAATTTATCTTCTTTTCATTTAAGTCCTTTATCTTCTAGTTTTTATTTATGGTATTCTTATCTAGGTCATCTTTATTCTTCTCATTTGAGATTTTTGACATCCACAAGAACTTCAGAAAATTTGCAAACTTATGATATTTCTAATTATAGTGAATGTAAACTGATAATTTTTTTTGCTTTATCTTTTAATCGAAGTTTTTTTTGTTTCTTCTTTACCATTTGACTTGATTTATTCTAATATATGGGGACCTTTTCCTATTGCCACAAAAATAAGATCTCAATATTATATTTTATTTATTGATAATCATACTCGTTATTATTGAGTTTATTTAATGAAATATCATTTTGAATTTTTTGAGATGTATACAGTCTTTCAAGCTCTTGTCAATACTCAATATTCTACTGTAAACAAATGCTATGGGTGTGATTTGGATGGAGAATACACCTCTAATAAATTTTATAAGTTGATTGCCTTAAATGGAACCATTCATTAAACTTCATATACATATACTTCTTAGCAAAATAGAGTTGCTAAAAGAACACATAGGCACATTGTCAAAACTACTTGTTTTTCTTATTGTTTGCTTTTGTTTCTAGTGAGTTTTGGAGGGAAGTTGTCCTTACTACGGTAAGTTTAATTAATAACATTCTATCATCTCATAATTTGAGTTTGTCTCATTTTGAAAAGTTATATGGGTGTATCCTTGATTATACCTCATTTGAAGTTTTTTTGTTGTACTTGTTTTGTTCTTCATCCTTATATAGAATGCAGTAAGTTGTCCTTTCGATTTGTTATTTTTGTTTTTCTAGGTTATGGTAAAGGTAAAAAGAGGTATTGTTATATTGACCCAATAACTTAGAAACTTTATGTGTCTTGTCATGTTGTCTTTATCGAGTATATACCTTTCTTTTCTATTCCATCCACCACTTCTAACCTGATTAGACCTAATCTTATTCATATAGATTCATTTTTTAAGGATTCTAATAGTTTATCATCTCAGGTTTCTAGTACCTCAAATACTCTTCTCCATGTTTAACCAATTTGTACACATAATTTTACAGATACTGACACTTTACTCTCTAGCACACTTGAAGCTCCATATGAGATTATAGATCGACCTCTACGTCAATCTATATACATTCATATGTCTATAAAGCTACTAGATTTTTCTTATTCTTGTTATTCTTTATCATTTATTTTCTTTTTAGCTTTTATTCATTATCTCTCTGAGTTTTCTTCCTATAAAGAGGCAATTCTTAATCCTCTTTGGTAGTATGTTATGGATGAGGAACTTTTTGCTTTGCATAAAACAGATACTTGGGATCTGGTTCATTTATCTCATAGTAATAGTGTTGTTGGTTGTCGTTGGGTATATAAGATCAAGATTAATTCTAATGGGTCTATTAAGCAATACAAAGCTAGATTGGTTATAAAAAAGATACTCTCAATAGTATGGTATGGATTATGAGGAGACATTTGCCCATGTTGTAAAAATGACTACTATGCATACTCTTATTGCAGCAGCTTTGGTTCGTTAGTGACATTTCTCTCAATTTGATGTTAAAAATGCATTCTTGAATAGAGATCTTCAAGAAAAAGTTTATATGGCACCCCCTCCTGGTGTTGCACATGACTCTGGGTATGTTTGTAAGCTTAAGAAAACATTATATAGTCTCAAACCTCATGCTTGATTTGAGAAATTCTCTATGTGATCTCATTTCTTGGATTTATTTCTAATAGTTATGATTTTGCTTTTTTTATTAAGTGCACCAATGCAAGTCGTATTATTCTATCTTTATATATTGAAGTCATAATTATTATTAGTGATGACATTGATGATATTTTAGTTTTGAAGACAAAGTTGGCTAAATAGTTTGAAATGAAGGATTTGAGTTATCTTCAATATTTCATGGGTATTGAGATAGCTTAATCTCTTAGAGGTTATCTTCTTTCTCAGTTAAAATATATTTAAGATACTCTTGAGCAAGTTTGACTTACTGATAACAAGACTATAGATACTCTCGTTAAGGTTAACACAAAGTACTCTTCTTCTGATGCTTTACCTTTGACATATCCTACTTTATACCGTATTATTGTTGGGAGCTTGAAATATTTCATTATTACTCATCTAGATATTACATATGTTGTTCATATTGTTAGTCAGTTTGTTTCTTCTCCTACTACTGTTTATAAAGCAGTTGTTCTTTATATTTTGTAATATCTTCGAGGAACAATCTTTCAGAGTCTTTTACTCTCATCCATCTCTTTCCTAAAGCTGCGTGCATACTCTAATGTTGATCATGACAGTGATCCTACATATTGCAAGTTTGTTACCAGTTTTTGTATTTTTCTAAGTGATTCTCTTATTTTTTTAAAAAGCAAGAAACAATCTATTATTTATCAATCCTTAGTTGAAGTAGAATATCATTCTATGACATTTGCTACCAAGAAGATTATTTGGTTATATTGGTTACTTACTGATATGGGAGTTTTCATTTCTCATCCTACTCTTATGTATTATGACAATAAGAGCTCTATTCAGATTGCTCATAATTCGGTTTTTCATGAATGAACTAAATACATTAAGATCAATTATCATCTTATTCGTCATCATCTTAAGTATAACATGATTACTTTGCCTTTTATTTCCTTTTCCTTATAGATTACAGATTACAGATTATTTTATCAAGTTACATTCCACCTCTTGTTTTTGTTTTCTAGTTGATAAACTCTTGATACTTGTAGCTGTTGTATCGTGAGTTTGAAAGGATATGTTAAATAACATATTTAATATTTTTTATTTATTAAGGGTAAAATAGTATTTTTAGTTTAATCTATATATAATATCTTTGTATTTAGGTTAATTTAAGCACTTTAGAATAAACAGATTAATGAAAATTTTTGTCTACTTCTCTTTTATGTTCATTTTTCTTTTATATTAATATGAATTAATTTAATAAATACATCCTTAACATTATCACATATTTTACAAGCCAAAATATAACCATATACAATTTTTTATTTATCATAAAATCTTGAATCAAAATACATTTGAAATACAACTACAACTAAATACAATAATTAATTTCAATTTGAATTATCATCACATGGTAAAGACATATAAGTAAACAAGTATTCATTTTAATTCAAAAACTTCTCATTTTTCACTTTTTATGGCAGGTCTTGCATTAAAAAAAAATATCAAATTTTCATTCTTTAATTGTTCATTATGTTAAGTCATTCCTATTATATTCCACTTTAATTACATCATTTCATCTCAATTTTACATTTCTCTCAAATTTCATATAAAACTCGTATATCTATCTTCATTTAAACTTACATAAATGAGTTTAAAACTCTTTACTCAACAATTAAATGATCTTCAAATGCTAGTCAGTAAAAATTTTCCCACCCTTTCTCTTTCCTCCCTCAAATTATCATGGTCTCTCTCTATCTTTATCTCTTCTTTATCTCACTTGACTTCCTTTTTTTTTTTCTTCTTTATCTCACTTGACTTCCTTTTTTAAAAAAAAAAATTCTTATGTTTGATGTGTTTAAACACTCATTCTTTCATCTAACATGTCCCAGTTCATTATTTTCTCTAAAAATTCTAGGTAAAAATCAAGAAAGGAAGAAAAACTCTTTTCCAACCATAATTGTCGATTGTAAGAAGAAGTGCTGAAATTTTTTAAAAAAGTACAAGTTTATCGCTCCCTCGTGCTCCATGAGTATCTTAAGGTATATCCCTCGGTTCTAGGTATAATTTAATGTTTAAACTGGTCAAATCTATTCATATTTTCCCTCACTCTTCTCTTGGAAATTTTATTTGTTTACCTTCAAATATTTATTGTTACATTTTATTATTCTTCTTTTCTATCATCCTTTTACCATTCCTCGTATGATTTCATACATTTTAAAATAAAAATCTATTGTTTCTTACCTATTTATCACTTATTTACCTCATTTTAAATTTTATTTACTTATTCTCTATTTATTTTATTTTCGAGTTTTCCAAGCTTTCAAAAACACTAACAAAAAATATTTAAGAACAATTTTTAGATATAATAAAAATCTAATAGTTATAATAATTTTATAATTTTTTATAAAAGTATTTTTGTTCCAAGGATTTTTTTTATATTCATTAATTAAACATTAAATTTATTAATCAAATATAATTGCATATTAAAAATAAAAAATATTTCATTAATAATAAATATATTTTATAAAAATAAAATTAATACAATGTATAATTAACCGAATCACTGCATAACATATTTACTAGTAAAAATAGCATACTAACCTGCACGACCCGGATCATATGTCCAAGAAGTACAAGTCATTAAGTCCTCTCCCCGTAAGCTCACACAGTGTAATTGTCTAAATTAAGACCATATGGGTGTTTTAACAAATAAAAAATAAATAAAAATAAGGTGCCAGCACAAGTCAAGTTTTCTAATATACGGACTCCATCTAGTGCATCCACAATCATTAATCATACTTGATTTGTATCTGATCGAGTTGCATGAAAGGTTTTTTCACCCATTAATATGAATGTTTGGAAGAGTAATGGTGGTAGTTTAAAGTGTTTTTTTTTAATATGTTAAAATAATATTATTTTTATTTTTTAAAAATTATTTTAAATATTAGTATATTAAAATAATATAAAAATATTAATTAAAAAATAAATTTAAATTTTTAAAAAAATATAATTTAAATTATGTTCTCAAACATTACGTAAACATCTGTTAGTGTTGGATAAGTATTGGTATCCAACATGACTCAAAATTTTGAACTTTTCTATTAAATTAGCATTTTAATTTTTTTTATAGCAACTCATAAAATTACATTCTAATAAAATAAAATGGTAGAAAAAATCTAACAAACCCAATCGATAATCTTATTTTTCCAAGTTAGATTTAAGATTTAACACTTTATATTAATTTTTTTTATAGCAACTCATAAAATTTCATTCTAATAAAATAAAGTGGTAGAAAAAATTTAACAAACCCGATCGATAATCTTATTTTTTCAAGTTAGATTTAAGATTTAACACTTTATATAATTTAAAAATATAAAATAATATCATTAAACATATTAATTATAATACTAAATAGTAAACCATTAATGATAGTTGTATATATGAATCATTCAATTTTTTTTGAGATACATGTACGTTTATTAGTTGTTAAATGAGCTCATGTATATTTATAAAAAAAATACATAAACTACTTAACTTCATATATCTCTTAGTGCATGCTATGGAAAAACTATACATAATAAGGAACCCTAACATACTAATTTGGTATGTTCTTAACTAATCATCATTAACATCATGCATTCATAATTATAAAATTAGTTGTCAATTATAAAATAAAGTTTGAAATTAGATTGGTTTTTTCAAGTTTGTAATATAATATTGTAATAATAAATATAATATTATTAAAAAATTAAAGAAATGTTTTTTATTTATTTATCAAGTAAATTCTAGTTTGCAAGTGAAGGTTGGGTAGCTAGGTTTGTTTTATAAGGTTTATAATAGTCATGTATATCAACAAAAAATCCTAAAAATATTAGTAAAAATATTAGGGCACTAATAAAAAGTGAAATTCTTATATCACCAACCAAAACGTTCTCTTATCACTAACTAATGAAAATCTTGTTTCAGCCAATCTTCTTGGCACTAATAAAAGTCACTCTAGGAAGTCTCCACTCACGGCGATGTGCGTATGCTCAACTCATGTAGGAAAGCAATAGTGAAAGAATGCGATAAAAGAATGTTTTAGTTAGTGATACAGCCAAGGAACTACAAAATGTGATTTTAAAAAAGTAGAAAAAACAAACATTAGATTGTCAATGTGCATGTGCGTCACTGGTGTCTGTCGACAGTCTTTGATTCTACCAGCTTTGATTAATATTAGAAGAAGATGATCAGGGATAGTTGAGGGTTATATATACAGAGCTCCTCCATATTTCCATTCCCTATCACAAGAAGCAACTACTTGAAATCTTGGCAGAAAATGGATTTCTTGAAACTCTGTCTGTGTTTGTTGTTTGTGTTGCTTTCATTTTTGCTGTCTGAGACTCGGTCCCTTTGTCCATCTATAGTATGGAGGAACCAACAATTCGAGCTGGAGGTGGGTGTAAAATTTACAATGTCAGGCTGGGAAATACAAGCTCGATTGAAGCCTGGAAGAGCTGACCCTCAACCGCAAATGAACGAATCCTGGAGGACCTGATCCTCAACATTACTCTAAATATAAATCTTAAGTCCGGCATCTTCTGTATTGCAGATGCTGTATTTTAGACTTTAAAGATGTAACTGATGCGAGTTTTATCCCGTAAATGGGCAGAATAAACGAGTCCTGGAGGACCTGAACCTCAACATCCTCTATAAATCATTAGCTCAACATCCTCTGCTAGCTTTTCTCTGCCTGGAGACGATTGTCAATTTGTAATATCGAGTATCTTTATAACCAGTTTTTCTTGCAATCTTCTAGTTCTTGGCGAAAGCTTTACGGTTTCAGCATTATATGTCAGAGAAAAGCAGTTTTCCGCAAGATGCCATTGTCTTCTACGTTAAGAACACATGCTTTATTTTTCCCATTGTTCTGGGAGAAAGACTAGTTATCAGAGTTGTCCCGCTTGATAGGTGAATCTGCTAATCCGTCGGTTTGAAATTTAGTCCAGGCCAAGTCAGCGAAAAAATGCTTTGACAAAAGTGATTTAAAAAAAAATAAAAATAAAATTAGATTAATGTAAATCAACTTGGGATCAAACTCTTTGCCTGCAACTTTAGTTTTGGACCCAGTAGATCCCTAATAAGGATTATAATTATTATAATATTTTAAAAGTATTTTTAGGAAAAAATAATTTTTTATTTTTAATTAATATTTTTATATTCTCAAATTACTTTAATATATTGATATTAAATTTTTTTTTAAAAAATAGTAATAAAAATATTATTTTAATATATTTTTAAATAAAAAATACTTTTAAAAATAACTTTTACCACCTAAATATCTGTACAAAGTGTAGAACATATCACTTTGAATTTTATCTAGGTTTGTTTGTTTTTTAGAAATTGATTTTTAAAAAATTATTTTTTAAACTTTTCTATATTTGTTTATTATTAGAAAAGTTAGTCAACAAAAAATATTTTTTGATAAAAAAAATTTGGTTTGGTTTTTTGAAAAATATTTTCTTTTTATTTTGGGCAAAAAATACTTTCTGAAAATTATGAAAAATTTAGGAATGTCATATTATTTTCAGATTATATCAAATTTGATCCTCAAACTTTTGATTGCTATATATATTTTGTTTTGAATGTGTTTTTTCATTTCCATCCCTTAAATTTAATTTTTATATTAACTTTGGTTCTTATTTTTATAATTTTTATTTGCTTTTTCCTTATCATTTTTTTAATTAAAATTTTTTATCAATCAAATTTAGTCTTCATTCTTTTGATTATTACTTGTTTTATTAGAAATAATGTATGAAATAGTAATTATTATTATTTTAATTTCTTCATCTTTCATTTTTTTATTTTTTAGATTTAATCTCTATTATTTTGATTATTATTTATTTTATTTGAGACAATTTATAAAATTATTTGTTTTTCAATTTCATTCTCATTCAACTTTTTAATTTGTAAGATTTGTTTCTCATTATTTTAATAAACTTGAAAAAAATAAAACATTAATAAGTTATTTTTCAGTTTATTTTTTATGACATAACCAAATACTGGAAAATATTTTCCAACTTATTTTTCATTATATTACCAAACATCAAAAAAATAATTTATTTTTCAAAAATTCACTTTTCTAAAATTCATTTTACTAAAAAAACTTACTTTGAAAAAATGTTTTTATTGGTTGAATTACTATAATAAATGAAAGCATGCCACCTATCCCAAACCACAAAGAATGTGTTAAAAATAGTGTTTGATGTCTTTTCCCTTCTAGTTTTGATTTTATATTTGCTTACAATAATAGAAAGAGAGAATAAGTTCATGATTTCGGTGTAATTTAGTGTATGGTTGAGAATTTTTTTTTTAAATATTTCTTTTATTTAGAAATATATTTAAATGATAATATATTTTATTTTCTAAAAATTTATTTTTAATATTAGCATATTAAAATAATTTAAAAACACAATAAAAATTAATTTAAAAAAATCAAAATTTCTCAAAGCATATTTTAATTATACTCTCAAATACACCCTTGTTAAAGCAACTTGGAGATAAATTCAAAGTATGATTATTCTGCTAAATTCACAAAAGCAATGTCAAAGTTTATGGAGGCATTTGTAATAATGATAGATTTTGCTTTTCAAAATATTTTTTATTTAAAAATATATTAAAATAACATATTTTTTATTTTTAAAAATTTAATTTTAATATTAACATATTAAAATAATTTAAAATTTGAAAAATAAATTAATTTAAAAAATAAAAGTCCAGTTCAACAATGGGCTATGCACTTTTTATATATCACTTGCTTTTATGTTTGAGTTGCCTCTTGTGTTAATAATTTATTTAATAACAATTTTTTGTAAAATTGACTCAATTTAAAAAGGTAATTAATATGATTTGATTTTTTTGATATGAACAAGGATTTTGATAAAAAATTGAATTCACTAATGATAAAAGTTTTCTTTTTTTTAAAGAACCTTAATTAGATGCTCATGTGATAATCACAATAACCTTAATTAGATGCTCATGTGATAATCATATAATCAAACAACTTCTCTTTTTATTGAATAATGAGATGCAGTCACTTTTTTATGAAAACCTAAACCTTAATTTCATTGCTAAAACAATTAAAAAAGTTTTAAAATCTTGATGAAATTATAATATGACTTGGATCCATATGATATTAGAAAAATATGTTTACTTTCATGATTCCTTAAGACATGCAACTCAATCTATATTTATATTTATATGTGATTGTAGTTTCAATTTTCATTTTCTTTGAATTTTTTTCATGATATTATGCATTTGCCTATTAATTTTTATTAAGGCCTCGTTTATTTAATAGTTTGTTTGATTATATAAAAGTTTTTTTCTTTTATTTTGAGTGAAAATTATTTTTTAAAATTTATGAAAAAATTAAAAATATCATGTTATTTGTTTATTATATTAAATTTGATCCTTAAATTTTTTATTGCTATATATTTTATTTTGAATTTTTTTTTCTCAATTTCACCTCTTAGAATTTGATTTAATTTGATTTTTGTATCAACTTGGGTTCTTATTTTTATGATTGTTATTTTCTTTTCTTTTACTATTTTTTTAATTGAATTTTTTTATTTATTAGATTTGATTCTTATTCTTTTGATTATTATATATTTTATTATTATTTATTTTTTTAAGATAATTTATAAAATTATGTTTTTTTCATTTTCATTCTTATTCAACTTTTTAATTTGTAAGATTTATTCCTCATTATTGTAATAAATTTAAAACATATTAATAAATTATTTTTAGCTCATTTTTCATGACATAACTAAATACTGAAAAGTATCTTTTGATTTATTTTTTATGATACTATCAAATATTAAAAAATAATTCACTTTTTAAAAATTTATTTTCAAGAAAATCACTTAAAAAAACCACTTTTAGCAAACAAATAACCTAAATCAAATAAAGAAATAAATAAAGAAATAAAATGTAGGTTAAACCTTTAGGGTATTCAATTTTTTTTTTAAAAAATACTGATGAGGTGCTCAATAAAATACAAATCTATTGATGCATAACTATATAGGTTGGTATTTGAATTTAGCGATCCACAAAAAGGGATCATTCGATTACAAATATATAACTATTATTTATATCTAAAGAAAATAGTGTTTTCATGTAAAAATAATATAATTATAAATTTTATTAATTATAGTGGCGGAAAAATTATAATTTTTGATTTATTCCTTATACTTGATAATTTTACCATTTTATAATTAGTCTCTTTATCACTATTTTGTTTTTCCTATCTTTGTTCTTTATAATACTTTTTTAGTTTTTCCTATTTTATCTTAGATTTGTTTTTAGAAAAAAAAAGATATATATTTTTTTCACACTTTAAATATTTATCTTGATCTATTTATTTTTTTTATTGTTCTTATCTTTATTTTTTTATAATTTTTTTATAAATTCTTTTTTTACATATCTTTTTTTCTTTACACATTTTTTTTTTTTGCAAAATCATTATATAAAAGCTAAGGAAATAATGTCTCACTATAGTAATTGCAAAATTATTCTATTTGTTTACTACGTTAAAAATGAGTTTGAGATCTTACATGTTTCTATTAACATAATGATTTTTACTAAATTTTATTATTTGTTAGCATCGATTTTTTTATTCATATTTATATTTTTTACTTGATGTTTAAAAACATGTTAATAACACCTACACATTAATTCTTTGATGAAAAAAAGTTATTCAACTTGCAACGAGGTAATTTGAATAAAAGTGTTAATACTTTGCTTTTGTATTTATTGACATAAATAGTTCTCGGTGTATTTAATAAAATGCATGCATATGCTTTTTTTTTTATCTATAATTAGATTTTTTTACAAAAAACACATTTGAAAAGGTTCTATATTTAGTTTTTTTTTTTAAATTATCCAACCATTGGAATGTGAGTCAAATTATATATATATATATATAGCATGTGGGGGAAAGTCTTATACATCAAGACTCATTGTATTGTGAATGGGAACAGTGTTAACAAAAGTCATGTTCATCAAGATTTATGGCATTGTAGATTGAGTAGTGTAATGACAAAGTCACCTTACCACAAAGAATTTCAAAAACTACAGGGAGAGGGTGGGGTGGTCTTTTTATTGGGATGCAATTGGTATTAAATGAGTGATTTAGGAGAAAATTGTTAGTGCAAATTTCTGTAGGGCATAGTGGGGTTGTATGCCCCAGGCTGCAGGGGGTGGGGTTGTGCCCTAAGCTAGAGACACCTAGCATTGGGGCTGCTATGACCTAGGTGTTAGGGCCAGACCCGCGCACCTAGCTGCAGAACCAAGCAAGTAGGTTTGCATAACCGTATACCTAGGGTCTAAAGGGTTGCTAACTCGTTGTAGCAGGACCTAATAACGTTGGGTCCCGCTGACACTAGGACCTAATGGCATTGAGTCTTGCTGGACCCATTAGAGTTAGGTCATGACCCTAGCAGGACCCAAGATTGTAATTTTTTTCATACGATAAAGAGAACATAAATAGATGAGAATTTTTCTTTTATAGTGTACAAAAATTGGTTGGTAATATATTTTTTCTTCATTTGAGGTTGGGTTGAATTTTCTTATTAAAGTATGTTTGTTTTTGCTTTTCAAAAATAAAAATATTCATTTTTTTCTTCACTTCAAATTAAGATTTTTATTTTTTTCCTCTTGATTTGTTTTCAAAATAAAAGCATTCAAAAAAATAATTCTCATATTTTCATATTAAAATTGATGGAGCTCTAAATAAAATTTTTATTCATATAATATACTTTATTTATTTGTATTATATAGAAGAATTTTTTAACAATAAGATCCATTAAAAAAATTCATAAATACTATAAATATAATATTATTTTAAGCCAACGATGTTAGGTTGTTCTGCCAAACATGACCATTTTTAACAATAAAATTAATTAAAAAATTCATAAATACTACAATATAATATTATTTTAGCCCAACGTTGCTGGTTGTTCTACCAAGCATGACCCAATTATGTTGGGCCTAGATAGGTACCCAGCTGCTAGGTCATTCTACTAAGCATGACCTAATGATGCCTGCTCTTTCTATCAAACATAACCTAATGATGTCGGGTTTTGCCACCCACTAGCATTAGGTCTAGATGGATACTCAGCTGTTAGGTCCTTATGTCAAGAGTGAAGCCAGACCTAAGTTTATTGGGCTGACATTGTTGCCAAACCCAATGATAGTGGGATTTAGATGCCCAGCAGGCTCTAGTAACGGTGGGCCCAGCTGAAGTAGGACTCACTGGAGGTGGGATTTCCTTCTACCAAGATCGAGCAGCAATGGGCCTAGAGCTACGAGCCGTATCCCCTATAGTTGGGCCATGTTGTTACCAGGACTTATTATTATTGAGCCCTACTTCCAACCCCAACTGCCACAAGAATCCAAGAGAATTGAGTCATAGTATAAAACCCATTAGTCGTGGGTCATGACGCTAAACCTAGGAGTGAGCACCTAAAAGAATTACAATAAAAATAATAATATTTATAGCATAAATAATACTATTTTTAATATTAATACTTTCAATAATACTATTTTTAATATTAATACTTTCAATTATAATAAAAATAATAATATTTATAATACAAATAATACTATTTTTAATATTAATAGCTTTAATAATAAAAAAATAAAAATATTGATAGGACATATAATACTATTTTTAATATTAATAGCTTCAATTATAATAAAATAAAAATATTTATACCACATATAATGCTATAATTATATGTTGATATATTGAGTACAAAAAAAAGGTTTATTAATATCTTATTAAGGGGTATTGAGCATATATATAAATTTAATGAGAGTTTGTTTATCTGGATAGATTAATGGAA
>NW_011499997.1:177951-178148 GCF_000495115.2 Populus euphratica | reverse complement strand
CTGGAGTTGTAGATCTTAAATTTAGGTCTACTTTATATGGATGAAAAGGTAAGACATAGACCTACAACTTTCATGGTACCTAAGACTTAAAAAAGCTATTTTTAAGTCCAAATTGTAGAAACAACAAAGAAGTCTGAAACTGTCTTATTTTGTTTATTTTTTTTTTCTTTCATAATGTCTAGCTAAGTTTATTATGT
>NW_011499997.1:172061-177342 GCF_000495115.2 Populus euphratica | reverse complement strand
TGTTGTTGTTTATAATTTATACAATTAACCTCCCTGAAATTCGACCCTGGTCTTGCCGAATTATTTATTACTTCGACACTCCTGCACTTGGAAGAAGACATCAATCTTTTTGTCGTGTCAGTCCGGCATCAGGATGCGATTGTCTAGGGCCCTGTGTCAGGACCCTAAGATAATAGGCCCTGCGTCAGGACCCAATTCTCTTGGGTTCGACTTTAGGACCTAATTGTCTTGGGTCTACATCAGGACCCAAGTTTAATCAGCCCTGCATCAGGACCCTATTCTCTTAGGCCCTGCGTCAAGATCCAATGGTACTAGGTTTAGTGGTGCAACCACACCTAAGAAGAATATATTAAGTTAGGTCTTGCCCAACAAGACCCATTCGAGTTGAGTCCTGCCCTAGAAGAACCTAAAATAGCTTTGGGTTCAATGACAACTAGACCCATCAACATTAGGTTTTCTCTCATGTAATTTTTTCTCATATAGTAAAGAGAAAATAAATTAATGATAGTTTTATATATATATATATATTGTTTAAAAGTTGGGTGATCATAATTTTTTTTCATTTGGGGTTGTGTTGAATTTTCTTATTAAGACATATTTGTTTTTGAGTTTTAAAAATTATTTGAATTGTTTTTTTTTTAATTTTAATCTTTTTCTCTAATATTATCATATTAAAGTTGATGGAGTTTTCAATAAATTTTTCACATCATATTCTTTATATATTTGTATTATATAAGAGAATTTTTTTACAGTAAAACCCACTAAAAATAATGCATAAATATTTTAATGTAATATTATTTTGGGTAATATAAGATATTTTAATTTTATAGCATTAGTGTACGAGATTTAAAGTTTTATCAATATTTTATTGTCTTTAGATTTTCTATTCAGTAGTTTTGAATTATATGTATTATTAAATACATAAATAAATTATGTGTTGGGTCTTGCCCCAACAAGACCTATTAGACTTGGGTCCTGTTAAGGACACGACCCAAAGTAACTTTAGGTCCAGTTGCACAACAGGATTCAATAAGTGTGGGAACCTAAAAGCATTAGGTCTAGACCTAATTCTCTTGGGTCCTGCATTAGGACCCAAGGATAATGGGTCCGCATTAAGACCCAATTCTCCCGGGTCCTACGGAAGAGGACTAATGGGTCCTGAGTCCAAACTCAATTTTGGTCCTGTGTTAAGATCCAAGGATGATAGGTCATACATCAGAACCCAAGGTTAATGCTCCTATATTAGGATCCATTTCGATTGAGTCTTGTTTTTTAATCCAATTCTCTTAAGTACTGTGATTGGATTGTTTTTTAATCCAATTCTCTTAAGTACTATGATTGGACCTAATTTTATTGGGTCCTGTATAGGACCCAAGACTAATAGGCCTTAAATCTAGACCCAATTTTGGTCCTGCGTCAGGACCCAAGGATGATAGGTCATGCATTAAGACCCAAGGTTAATGGGTCCTGTGTGAGGACCCATTCCGCTGGGGTCTTACCTCCGGATCCAATTTTTTTGGGTACTGTGTTAGGACCCAATTCTCTTGGGCCCTGCAGAGGACCCATGACTAATGTGTCTTGAGTCCGGACCCAATTCTGGTCCTATATCAAGACCTAAGGGTGATGAGTCATATAACAGAACCTAAAATTAATGGGTCCTACATCAGAACCCAATCTTTTTAAGTATCGTGTCTGGACTCAATTCTCTGAGGTCCTGCGTAGGACTCAAGACTAATAGATCTTGAGTCTAGACCTAATTCTGGTATTTATCAGGACCCAAGGTTAATAGGTTCTGTGTGAGGACCCATTTCAATTAGATCCTGCCCCCAGATTTAATTCTCTTGAGTACTGCATCAAGATCTCATTCTCTTGTGTCATGCGTAGGACCTAAGACTAATGGGTCTTGAATCCGGGCCTAATTATGGTCTTGCACTAGGACTCAAGGGTGATGGGTCATACATTAGGACCTAGGGTTAATGGGTCTTGCATTAGGACCTATTTCGTTTGGGTCTTGCCTTCAGACCCAATTCTCTTACGTACTGTGTCAAGATCTAATTCTCTTGGGTTTTGCGTCTCTAAATATTATTATTTGTATTATAAATATTGTTATTTTTATTATAATTAAAATTATTAGTATAAAAAATATTAGTATTTTTATTATAATTAATATTAAAAATATTATTTTTATTATTATAATTAATAGTATTTATAAAATAATTAATAAATTTGAAATTTTTTTTTATCAATATTGAAAAACAACCTTAGATTTGATTTGAAGGGTAAAATTAAAAATTATTATTGTTATGATTAATAAATTTTAAAGAATACCATTATTACTATTGAAAAAAACATTTTTTTTAAAAGATTAAAATATAAAAAAATATAGGCAGACAAGTTAAATATTATTATTTATATTATAAATACTATTATTAAGTCTAGTGTTGTAGTCAAACTCAAAGCTCTTAGGTCTGACATTGCAGCCAGACTTGAAGCTTTTTGTCTTTTATTTTTTTATATTTTTATTATATAGGGTCACTTACTTTCCTTCCGAAAAAGAATGTTGATAATTATATAAGAAAAGTTAATTGTACAAAAAAAGAAGAAGGTATAGTCGAGTCCTGTCAATATGATTAATATAAGAAAAGGAAAGGAAAGTTGATGATCATCAACTTCCGGTTACATCATATTACCTTTCCCATTACCGGAAAGGTTACTTTCCTTCTGGAGAGGAAAGTTGATGATTATATAAGAAAAGTTAATGCATGGTAGAGTCCTGTCTATAGTTACAAGATCCGATCCGGGGGTTAACCTGACTAAGGAGCCAGATCCCGGGTTACATGAGTTGACCTAGGTCAACTCGAAAAAATTAAAGGAATTAATGCAAAATCTATATCCAGCTTCTCTCTAATCCTTCCCATCTATATCTATGCAAATCATAAATGTGAATTAATTGAAGGAAAGTTCTTCAAAAGATGGAAATGTCAGTGATATATTGTATGCCTTTTCTCCAACTCCCTTCCTACACACTCGAAAACATACAAAAACATGGTATAAATTAAATTTTTTTTTTGGTAAAACCTGAAGAGCAACTTCAGATTGGTTGAAAGCATCTTTTCTGCCCCAGTTACTAAGCACCAAAACAGAAAGTGTCCCACTAGTTTTTACAGGTTGTTCAAACCTTTGAAGCTTTACACGTGTCGATACCAAACATAAACCAAAACTACTAATCATCAAAACAAGTTCAACTAATTTGAACAATGATAAAAACAGTTGTTCAAGTTAGATGATTCAGTAATGGTATTTCAAATAAGTATAATATAAACTCTTTTTATTAACCAACTGGAAACCACACACAAAGGAGTTTCTAATTAGATGATTTGTCATTAATAGATCATTATAAATTATTAACATGATCATATTAATTATCTTATTTAAGTAACACCAAACTTTTAAATATTATCAGGAATTCATGATGGTAACTTAAGTTAATAACAAGTCAAGTTCCTTTCATAGCACATGTGTTGGTTATACTATACGGTTGGCTATGAAAGTGCCAAACATTTATTGTACCAAGTGTTATACAATATAAATTTAGATTAACTATTTAACAAGCAAGGTATTAAGAATTAATAAAATAAAAATAACAAGACATGTTAATAGCAAGTTGTTTAGAATATAAGTATTGAAGTCCATACTGAATTTATATTATATTTATCCTAACACCATTCGTGAAACCTTTTCACCTTGACATAATAAATTTAGCTAAACATAATGAAGAAGAGAAAATAAATAAACAACAGATTATATAAGTATAGTAATGGAAATGAAAGGCATAAATAAGAGATTAATGAAAGGAAAACTTAAGCATTACAAAAATATAAAGAAAAAGAGCAAGAACATGATCTTGATTTTAAAAACCAAGATGTCTAAATGCATGGAAAATGCCTTATTTTATAGATAAAAGTTTGGAACTATTGATTTGATGACTAATTGTTGAGTGGGTGACCACCTCTTGACTTTGTGATAATCTTTATTTTCTTGTCTGAATAAAATGTTATTGATAACATCAGAATTTGAACAAATAGTGTTTATAAAAAATTATAGGAAATTATCTCATCTTTCCAACTGAAAAAGCATCGATGCATTTGGACTTTTAGAACTGAAGATATGGATTAAACACTGATCAGTTTTTGGGCTACAAGACAAATTCTGAATTCTCTGTTATTGCTACAATTTGAATTGAAAATAGTCATTTAGAATCTTGGACTCTACATGAAAGTTTTGGATCTCTATATTAACTTTTTATCCACATAAATCAGACTTATATCCAAGTTCTACAGGTCCAATTATGATCCACTAATTGAATGGTGTTTTAGTTTGGATTGAACCACATCAGATATGCTATTATAAAACATGCTCTAGTTAAGCGTAACCCTCCTTTTGTTTTCTCAATTTTCAGTAGTTAAACTCATTAATCAATTCTTTTATTTATGTGATAGACCTACATTTAAGATAAACATTTGCTATAAATTATATGTATCTTATATTTATCAGATATGTTATTATAAAACATGCTCTAGTTAAGGAGTTATTGATACTTCAAATGCAAAATGATGATATAAAACCTTTATAAAAATATACTCTTAAGTACTAATCATTTATCTACATCTATTTTGGGTCTTAAGGCCCATCATTTTTGTTTCATACTTTTAGCTGTAGTAGAATGCTCAACATCATTAGTTTCCTATTCAGATTAGAAAACTCACATCGTCCTCTAGATTGCATTTGAAGTTTGGCCTTCAAAAAGATTTTATCTAACTTGAAGTCATTTTTTAAAGTTATAGTACTAGATATGTAGATTAATTTGGGCTTTTGAATCTTCTGATTTTCATATATGAAGCTCACGATATTTCCATTTTAATATTTAGTATGAAAGTAGAAAATCCTACTATAAGTAGGATTCCGACCTAAGTTTGCAGGTTTGATTAAAGATCCAAATAAGATCATGTTTTTGCCCAAAATACCTTACCGGAAAGCTTGATATGTGTACTTTAACTTAGATTAAGCCTATATTTTCATTCGAGAACTCTAACTTGACAAAAAACATATCATAAAAAGCTAGGTTCAGAACATAAAATGCAGAATTTTTTATTTTAAGCAATTAATTCACAAAGTCTCTTAGGCATGCCAAACTCATAAAAATAACTTTCAATAAACTCAAATAAGCTCAAAATACATTAAAAAAACATAGTGTAAAGGAGTGTGTGTGTGTGTGTGTGTG
>NW_011499997.1:169681-172024 GCF_000495115.2 Populus euphratica | reverse complement strand
ACCCACACACACACACACACTCCTTTACACTATGTTTTTTTAATGTATTTTGAGCTTATTTGAGTTTATTGAAAGCTATTTTTATGAGTTTGTCTCTTAGGCATGCCAAACTTATAAAAATAACTTTCAATAAACTCAAATAAGCTCAAAATACATTAAAAAAACATAGTGTAAAGGAGTGTGTGTATATATATACATATACATACATATATATATACACACACACACACACACACATATATATATATATATATATTGCACTTATCAATTAACATTAGAAATAAAGCTTGAGGTGAATTGTTAGATTGCCTACAATGAAAAAGAACTCGATGTTGATGATGGCAGATGATTGATTTATGTGTGTGATTATTGAAATGACAGGGGTAAGAGAAAAAGCCTGTGAGTATTGGTTAAAATATGATGGGAAAAAGGTTGGAGATAATGGTGATTTTTAATAGAGATTAATGGAAGGGCTGAAGAAGTTGAATGGTAAACTATCTGTTCTTGTTGGTTAACGGGCTGTTTTTAGATATAATGGGGGCTACTGAGTATGTTGGTTATCGTCATTGGTCAAGAGAGTAGTGGTTATGCACAATGATAGTCTTTTTTCTTTTTCTTTTTATGTGCGATAAATAGGTTTTGGTTTAATGAATTTAGGGTTTTTTTTGTGTTATGTGGGTATGAGGAGAGTACGTGTAAACATTGTTTTTTTCCTAAAATTCCTACTCTTTAATTGTATATGTAACCACCTATTTATAGGTGAAAAATTTCTTTGGTTTGAAGGCAAAGCAAACCAAGATCAATAATTGAATTTCAAAAATAATCCTAAATCATTCATTTGCTAACTTGGAGACAAAGTAAAGAAAAATGAATCATTGGATTAAGAGAATGATTGTAGACCATTTGATTAAAAAAATGGGTTGCTTGGTGAGAGGGTTATCAATTTTTAAATTGGTCGTCTCCTTTCCACAATTATAATTAAATCACTAAAAAATTAAATATATTTTTTAATTTTAAATTATTTGAAAAAAACACCGTAAACGATGCAAATATGTTAAAAATATATTTTTGAGTTTTTTTTGCTATTTTTATTTTTTTCAAAAATTTATAATAAATTAAATAGAATAAAAGACAAAGCAAACAAAACATTAGGGTAGGTCCTTTTTTTCAAATGAAAATAATTAGAATAATTTATCTTGTCCTTTTTTGTTTTGGTTTTAATCCTACAATTGCCTTTAATTAATTAGAGAAAGGAAAAAAAAAAAAGAGGGAAGGTAATGATTTTTTTATGATTTATTTACTACAATAATTTTAAATCATAAAAGAAAAAAGAGAAAAAATGTAAACAAAATTGTTTACTAATACTTAGGGAGCCCGTGTAATATTATAATAGTAATTATCTTTTAAAGTATTTTTTTGTTTGAATATATATTAAAATAATATTTTTTTTATTTTTTAAATTTTATTTTTGATATCAGCATATCAAGATGATTTAAAAACATCAAAAAATTAATTTAAAGAAAAAATATTTAAATTTTTACAAAAATGTTTTCCAACTATATAAACAAACAGGTCCTAAGTGTTAAGAGAAATATAAGTCATGTATTGTGATTTCACCTATAAGTTTAAGCTTTTAGGTGAGATAATTATTTGATATGGTACCACAACTTTGTTAACCAAGTAATCACAAGTTTAAATCTCACCACTTCTATTCTATTTGACAAAAATTAAATACAAGATAATGTGAGTTTTTACATGTTTTAAGGTGAAAGAACTTTCACTTGAAAGATTGAAGTGGGTGGGCAAAGCATATAATGCCATTTAGGGTAGACACCATGTTCCCAGCCTCCATACCCTCTTCACTTTGTTTAATCTCATGATAGATAGAGCATAAACACATCAAATACTCTCATTACATGTATTGACACCTTTATTCATGTTTTTCATACGCAAGAGTCCTCTTTTTTTTTGTTCCAGAACAACTTACATGCACCTCGACTAATCTTTTAAGACCTTGAAGTTAATGATTATGCAAGCCTCTAGTAGTTCTAAAATTTATAATACTCAAACTGATAACTTTTATGAAGCAAAATCAAGACCTGACCAGTTGAATTACATCCTTTAAGGTTTTAAAGTTCTTTTTATTATTTTTCTTATTTCCTGAGTTGATTAGTACTTAAAAGTGCATTTTTATCATGGTTTTATATCATCATTTTGCACTTGAAGTATCAATAACTCCTTAACCAAAGCATGTTTTATAATAATATATCTAATAATATAAGATAACTTTAATTTGTGGTAAATGTCCATTTTAAATGCAGCCCTATCACATAAATGAAAGGA
>NW_011499997.1:128739-168668 GCF_000495115.2 Populus euphratica | reverse complement strand
GTTCGACCCCAGTCTTGCCGGGTTATTTATTATTTCGACACTCCTGCACTTGAGAAAATACATCAATCTTTTAGTCGTGTCATGAGTCTTCAGAATGCATTTCATCATATTCACTAAAGTTGTTTTTGAAAAATAATATAAATTATATTTTGAAAATTTATTTAAAAATTTAAATTTTTTAATTAAATTGTTTCTTTGATATAATATTACAACTTTAATAACTAAATAATCATAAATATACATTTTTATTATTTATTTAATGAATTATATAAATTATATTATAAGATTTTATCAATTAATTTAAATTTTTGAACTAAAATATTTTTTAGACTAAATCACATTCACTTAGTGTCATATCATATGATATGACTAATCTTGTGATCCAAATAACAGTGTCAGCATCGTACATCTTATACATATCCCACTTAAGCTCTGCATCACGTCCTGTAGTCGAGAACAAACTGTTTTAAAAATGTAAAGGTTAGTCAAATTATATGCCAATAATTGCAGCCTGTTTTGTAGGGCTAGACAGGATTTTGTTCTGGGAAAATTTACAGACAGAAAATGGACCTCAACAGACTACAAAGGTACATCGCATGCTGCTGTGACGAGTTTGGAGTGATAAATCAGGTTCACCAATTTCAGGCCCCTACCACCAGACCGAAGACCTGCTATTCCAGCCCACAGATATGCATACCTGTTTACACGTGCCACAAGCAAAAGGTCACACTACGGTATAAATAACTTTTTGACAATGTGTCATGGACGGCTCCTTTCAGAGTTTCAGTTCTCCTTTTCAGGTCCCATAATTCTGGTAGGTAGGGTACCGAGTGAAACACCTTTCCACGGGAGGGAGAGTAGAGCAATAATATTGACGGATCGTGAAGGTTTTACCACAGCTATTAAATTCAATCTGCTCCGGTGAATCACTTCGAACCTGATCGATATAGTAGTTAGATCAATCTAGATAATATAAAAAAACCAGCAAAAATAAAAAAAATAATCAAACCCAGTTGATCTAGGTGAGTCAACCCATAACCTAAACAACACGACTGAATTCAGATGATAGTGGACATTGTGTGTATATATGAACTTTCCTCTGAGTTCCTGACATCAAAAGAAAAGCAAGACAACCAATTTCTTGCTCTAACTAATTTCTTTGAAGTAAAACTGAAGAAAGGGAGATAAACAACTGAAGAGGATGAAGACTCAACCAAAATTTCTACTGTGTTTTTCTCAATAAGTCACGTTCAACACAGTTCACGTAAAAAAATCTAATTATTTATAAAATTGTCATTATATTTTATTAATATTATGAATGTTTTATTGAACTAAAAATACCCTAGCCACCATGGCTAACTTCTTCTTCTTCTTCTTCCTTTTCTTCTTGAATCTTCAACTGGCCCGTAAAAAATAATTTAAGCCATCATTTTTTCTTTTCCTTTTTCTTCTTTTTTCCTTTTCAATCTTCAGCAAGACCGAAAGAAAGAATTGAAACCATTATCTTTGAAATTCAAGTGAATCATATGTTTGTGAAGAGATGGAAGAAATGCTTACAGTGGAAAAGTTTCCATCTCCAGGCCTTGCCTTGAAACTTATATGTTAAGCACAAGAGATGCACAATTAAAACGTCTAAAATCTACACCAGCCTATAATTCAACAAGTACTTGTCAAGGTTACAATACACAACATCTTATAAAATCTTCTACCATATCTCTTCACTCAATAAAATATATATATTTATTTAACATTTAAAAGGTCATCTGTATTATATTTATCATGGGTAAGTCGTAAATACCTCTCAAAACATTATTAAAAACCTCTCATGAATTAATCATTATATTATCATAATAGCACCATCATCACATGAGAGTGCACCTTTTTTTAGGTTCATCTTCATCGGTTTCTTTATTTTTTTCACCCCCCTTAGTCAATTTTTTTTTAAGGTTCTTAACACATTTTTTCTAGTATTTTCTTTAAGGCCATATATTTTAACTTTTTATTGAAATTACCGAGACATTATCATGAATAATAACAATAATACCTAACTGACTTAGATTATATTCATTTTATGGCAATTCTTAATTGCTACATATTTATTTGATATTATACAAAATCCAGTATGACCACATATGTATTTTAAGGTTCTTAACACATCTTTTCTAGCATTTTCTTTAAGGCCATATATTTTAACTTTTTATTAAAATTACTTAGACATTATCATGAATAATAACGATAATACCTAATTGACTTAGATTATATTCATTTTAGGACATTCTTAATTGCTACATATTTATTTGATATTATACAAAATCCAGTATGACCACATATGTTGTATCAATGAAGTAAATCTAAAAACTAAGTTCAATTATTGTTATTTTGTTTTTACTAAAGCATAACATAATAGGAAAACCCTATTATTAACATTATAAATAACTCTAATAAAAAAAATTGTTGTACTTTTCATACAAATAAACAGCATTAATATTTATTTGTGTACGATAGCATGCAAACACCTTAAACTTTAAATGGCTAAAATACTCAAATATTGATTTATTCTCATCAACCACTTTGTGATCATACTCAACAACTGTACTTGGATTTAATTTGAAAAGACTCTTCATACGAATCAAATAATCACTTTAATACTTTTCATATAGCTACATATACCTTATGATACGAGGTATCATACGAAAAATCCCTATAAATAGTAACTTGAATTGTCACAATTTTAGTATTTATTTTTTCTTTAACAATGATCAACATCATAATGAGTTCTTTATATGCCATTACTTAATAAGCTTGGTTTGAAATGTTTGTCTTCCCTCCAACTTAGTAGTTAAACCTGAAATCTTTCAAATAAAAAATCAAATCATTATATATCATTTGAGAAGTCCAACTAGCATCCTTAAATTCAAGCACACAAGGTCTTGTGAATTAACTTACTTGACAATCATCTTCCTTAACTACATCATCAATATAATGACCATCTTCCTAATCACTTGGTTCAGAGTTAATATAATAATATGAAGCAATTATCATATCCAACCGAGCTTCTATCTATAATTATTATGCCAATGTTATGTTCATAAAATCATCACTAATCCCAGATGGACCAGTTTCATGTGATGCTTATGTGGTCCTTTAAGTGTAACTTGGGATTCGAGTGAACTTTATAGTAGAGGAGTTTTCTCATTTAGGTCTACTATTCAAGTGGAGTTCTAGAATTCACAACGTTTTTTTGGGAGTCAACCCAACCTTTCAATTCAAACTATTATCACTAGAAAAGGGCATACCAACCTAATGATTTAGATGAGCCCTAACTTGCATTCTCCAAGTAACGTTAACTTAAATTTTAAAAAATTACACCCAATGCTTTCATAAAAAAAAACCTAATCCTAACCCCTAACATAATGATAAATTAGCAAAAGAAACATCAAATTAATAAAGAAGAAAGATGAATTATACCTGAAATTATTGAAATAAAGGTGTTGTAAGCGGTGGAGGTGGTAATGATATCTATTATCGTGAATGGAGAAAGAGAGAGAGAGAGAGAGGTATTATATCATGGTGGAGAGAGAGAGTTATTGTGTGATAGAGAGAAAGATCGCGAGAGGGAGGGTGGTGTGGGGGAAGGGGAAGGAGTAAAGGACAAAATATACCATAAAGGTGAAGAAAGGGTTCCTAATAATTTTTTTAAATTAACATGGATGTTTAGATTTGTGTACACCTTGACTAATCTAACAAGCTCTAAAGTGAACGACCGTGTAAATTTCTAGTAATAATGAGATTTGTGAGACTCAAACTAGTGACCTATCAGAAGTAAACTAGGACCTGACCAGTAAAGTTATACCTTTCAAGATTGGCTCTTGACAATTTTAATTTGATTAAATGAGTAGGTCGAACCTGTGTGTCTAGAAGGGTTGCGCATATATAACGTGCATGTCTTAGGGTCGCATAGGTGAGACTTGCGTGTCTCAATTAAGTATACTATTTTTATAAATAAGTTTTTAATGATGCTATTTTGTTAAAAAAAAAAAAGAGCCACTATGCTATTTTTCAAAAACAAATCAGCTTTTATTTCACTCACAAAAATGCTTCCCTCCAACAGGAAAAGAAAAGCAAATTGGCTACTCACGGTTGGTTCTTCTTTTTCTTGTTTTATGGATGAGGCTCCTCACGGTTGCATAGGCTCTGCAATTAAGAACATAAGTGGGGTTTACTCTACATCTGCCTTCAAAGTTCTACACAGCTTTCTATTTAAATATGGTCTCAGCATTTGTAAGCTACCACACTGCATTTAGTAGTGATTGAAAGCCTGATTTAATAATATATATATATATATTAGTAAATGGGTCATATGTGTACTTAATTGCACTGTCTAACATATATACCCCAAGTTATAGGGCAAGATCTTCCCTAATATTCATCAGCATAACTTGAGAAGCAAAGTTGGAGTTGTCGAGCACGAAAAAGTAAAAAAAAATTGGTATTTGTCCCTTTCGTGTATGAAAAAGATGTCTCTTTGACGCCTTGTTCCCGTGAATGGATGGTTGCTTGCCCTTACCATTTCTATTAGCTAGATCCCCATTTTTTAATTGGACAAGAATATGCATTAAATTGAAGGCCTGCCATTAAACAGTATTCTTTACTTTTATATGGCTCAATTCATATATTCATGCTTTTCATCGCTTCACATTTACCCTTCCCCAATTACCATTTTTCTTTGGCTCCCTCTCTCTAGCTTCATGTATATATATTTGTTTTTCCTTTTGGAGCTTCAAGCACTTTTTTTTTTTTTTTTTGTCTTGGAACATGTTTTGGGTGTGTTTTAAACATGTATTTATTTTGAAAATACAAGAAGTTACATTTTCCAAACGTATAATTTTAATACATATTTAAGTGAAAAACACTTAAAAATCATTATGTACTGTAATACTAACACTTCACGGGTGTTCATTCTCTACTTTTTCTTTTCTTTTTGTTCTTTTTAACATGGCAATCTATATACCTCAAGAAATTCTCACTACTGGGCCTTCACTTGTGCATGTATTTCTTCACTGTCCTAAGCTGCCTGCATATACAACAATCATGCCTTCTCTTTCTTCTTCTTCTTCCACTTGCACTTTCTTGCTTAGTTTCTTATTTGCTCTAACCGCCTCAAATTGTGCAGCCAGAGAAATCAACAGTACTAGCACCCGACGCCAATTATCTGTCGATTACTATGCAAAAACATGCCCTCAACTTGAGCAACTTGTTGGTTCAGTCACTTCCCAGCAGTTCAAAGAAGCACCAGTTTCTGGGCCAGCCACCGTTCGCCTATTCTTCCATGACTGCTTTGTACAAGTAAACTAAATTCCATTTTCTGCATTATCCTTACCATGCATGCTATATGTTTTAGCTTATTTTTCGGCACATTTTTTGTAACATGCACCGCCACCCATCGTGCATTTTAGCTGATCATAATACTTATTGATTGATAAATTACCTTCTTACTTACACCTGATGCGTGGTTATATTGAAGGGCTGTGATGCATCAATATTGATATCAACAACGCCTGGAAGTAAAGTGTTGGCAGAGAAGGATGCAGAGGACAATCAGGACTTAAGGGTAGAGGGATTTCAGACTATAAGCAAGGCCAAGGCCTTGGTGGAGAGCAAGTGCCCTGGTGTTGTTTCTAGTGCAGATATTCTTGCAATTGCGGCCAGAGATTATGTCCACCTTGTATGTCCCTCATTTTCCTTCTTGAATATCATACTGATTATGCCCTTTCATTTCGGTTTATGCTCTTAGTTAAATTTTTCCATACCAAAAGTTTCTCTATGTTAAGGGTTTGAGTTCTGATGTTCTTTGCTGAAATTGCAAGGTGCTGTAGTGTTATTCCATAGTCTGCTTAGAAATTTAGAAGATAGATTAATAATTTCCCTCTTTTCCGTTGGTGGAAATACGTGTCCTGCATAATGATTACAAAGCAGAAAGGTGCAGACAAAAAAGCAGTTTGCTGATTTTTCCCCGTTTGGTATTGGTTTTGCGTTCAGGACAAGAATTAGGCAAAAGTTGAAAATTTTATTGTTTAAAATTATTATGTTTTTATATTTTTAGATAATTTTAATTATTGACATTAAAAATTAAAAAAAAATATTATTTTAATATATTTATAAGATATTTTAAAAAGTAGTATGTATCCAAAACAAGTAAACTCAACAGACTCTTCATATTTCTGCTTCTCCCTTTTCGTCGTTTTCATCAGAGTCTTCAGGGGTGGTTAAATCAGGTCACCATTAGAGACAAGATCAATCATCATTACATCATGAGATTCAAGTAATACATTATTAAAACACCATGATCTGTATCGATTGATGATGTTATTTTGTCCAGCAATCAAGGGTGTGCCCTGATTTCATCTGTCATGTTTATGTGGCTCAGGCAGGAGGTCCTTATTACCAAGTAAAGAAAGGAAGGTGGGATGGAAATATATCAATGGCGTCAAGAGTACCTTACAACATTCCTAGGGCAAATTTCACAGTTGATCAACAACTAAAACTCTTCAACTCCAAAGGACTGACACTTGAGGACCTCGTTGTTCTTTCTGGTGCTCATACATTTGGATTTGCACACTGTAAGCAATTTGTTAGCCGACTCTACAACTACCGTGGCACTAAGCAGCCTGATCCTGACATGGATCCAAGGCTACTAAAGGCTCTCAGAATGTCCTGCCCACAATTCGGTGGGAATTCAGACACTGTTGCTCCTTTCGATGTGACCACTCCATTTTTGTTTGATCATGCTTATTATGGGAATTTGGAGGCTAAATTGGGCTTGTTGGCCTCAGACCAAGCTCTATTTTTGGACCCAAGAACTATGCCCTTGGTTCTACAACTAGGAAAGGATAAGCATAAATTCTTCCAAGCATTTGCAGCAGCCATGGAAAAGATGGGTTCTATAGGAGTGGAAAGGGGAACATGACAGGGAGAGACTAGGAGAGAATTTAATATACATACATGATTAGATTTATTTATTTTTCTTTCTACCTCTTCTTTTTTCTATTTGGAGGTAGATTTGGATAAAATTCATAAATTATCAAAAGTGATAGCAATATATCCACCTTAAATTTCTCTCCTAGTTATATTTTTTATTTTTTTAAAGTGAGTAATAAGAAGTCACTAATAAGATGAACTCTGAAAATAATTAATAAAATAGCGCTGTATAGGGGGAATAAATGTAAATAATAAACATAATTCTCAAATTAAACCCCAAACTATATTTTATGTCTAGATGGAGTTCCTAAAATGTAATTCTTAATTAGATTTCCAAAGCATTTTCACTAATCTCCAAAACTACATCCATTGATGCATTTCACCATATAAACTGCATGTTTTATGCCATACAAATTATACTATTTGTTATGAACTTCGACTATTTTATTTTATTTTATTTAAAATTCATGATGACATAAGCATAGTTATAAATTTCTGAAACATTTCCGGTTAAAGACTAAACTGAATTTCTCAAAAATAAATAATCAAGATATTTTAGGATCATTATTATTATTATTTGAAGAAGTTGTTTCTTTTAAAAGCCTGTGAAGTTGAAGTGGTCCAATGCTGCGAGGCAAGTTGGTCTATGCCAAGTCTGGCCCATATTAGCTTCGACTGTTGAGGAAGAAAAGAAAAATGCACGGTCTCCACCACTCCCTCTCTACTCTTCCATCCTTCGCCAAGTCCGCCGACAAAACTGCCAAGAAGTCCACCGTTGCCAGCTGCAAAACTCTCCAAATCAGAGCCATGAGAGCCGTAGTCCAGCGAGTCACCTCTGCCAGTGTGGAGGTCACTTTTCCACTCTCCCTCTCCTTCACATCTCTGCAGCATTTTAACAATTGTACTGATTACAGGTTGATGGCCACATGGTATCGGAGATTGGACCAGGCCTTCTTGTTCTTGTTGGGCTCCACGAGTCTGATACTGACTCCAATTCTGATTACATGTAATCTAAAACAAACCCTTTTGGTTTTTTGTGTGTTTAATCGTGTTATTGATAACGGTGTGAGTGATTGAGTTTTAATTTCTGAGTAGATGCCGTAAGGTGTTGAACATGAGGTTATTTACAAACGAGTGTACTGGCAGAGGATGGGACCAGAATGTAATTACTCACCTCTTTCTCTCTACGTTATGTAGACAATTGTTTTTTAATAAATGTGTTGTGTGCATATATGCAGGTTATGCAGAGAAATTACGAAGTTCTGTTAGGTATTCGTTTTACACGCCACCATCTTGTTGAGCCAAGAGAGAAAAAACAAACAAAATTACAATAACAACTTGCAGTTTCGAATTAAAGGGATGATTTTCTTAGCAATGTTGTAAAGCTATTGGGATTTTGTTTTGTTTTTGATTTTGTGTTTAGGTGCATATAGTTATAATGCTAGTTGCCTGTGTTTTGATAGTGAGCCAATTTACATTGTATGGAGTGTTGAAGGGAAACAAGCCGGATTTTCATGTAGCAATGCCACCCCAGAAGGCAAAACCTTTCTATGAATCTTTGGTTGATAAATTTCGGAAAGCTTACAGACCGGATGCAGTTAAAGGTACTCTCATTTGCTTGTTTCTGTTTGTTTTTGTTCTTGGTTGGTTATGTTATCATTTCATTCACACAGTTAGTAAAATACATCAAAATAATATATTTTTAAAAATTTTGTTTTTGATATCAACACATTAAAATAATCTAAAAATACCCCAACAAATTAGTTTTAAAAAATAAAATAAATTTAATTTTTTTCAGAATAGCTTTTCCACTGCAAAAACAAATACAAACAGGCTTAATACTGCACTTGTTGCCTCTTAATGTGGCTTGACGTCACAACTCATTGCTGCATGATATCCTAACTCCATGTGTAGATATAATATGTATGAAGTGAGGTGGCAGATAATACTGAAAAAAATTGGATATAATTATGAAATACATGCAGTTTAAAAGTTTTCAATGAAGAATAACTGTATTTTGCTAGAGCCAACTGTCTGCAGTTTGGCACATCCCCGCCATTTGTTCTTCAAATTGGAAGCGTGAATGTTTGATGTAAATGTACGATTAACGTTATGAGTGAATTACTTAATTCTCACTACATTCTTCATCCTATAATTGCTTCAGAAATGATTGTGTGATCTATTCCCTTCCTGAATTTTTCAATTGCTTTTTTTTTTTTTTGTGGTTTAGATGGTGTATTCGGAGCAATGATGAAGGTACAATCTGCCATGCCAAATTCTTACCTTTGCCCATTCTCTTCAGGGTCGCAATTTTTTCCTTGAGGTCCATTCCCTGCAAATTCTTACCTTTGCCCATTCTCTTCAGTGTCGCAATTTTTAGGTCCATTCCCTAACTTTGATGCTTTGGATGGTTTGAAGGTCAATTTAGTGAATGATGGACCGGTCACAATGCAACTTGACTCTTCACAATCATCCAAGTGAGTGCCAGCAGCTGATCACTACTGGTTCGGTGAAAGTTGTTTATTGTCATGATTAATGTCAACATTTAGGGTTTGAGTTCAATAACTAAAGTCTGGAGCCATTTCAGGAGCACTAATGAGGAAACAGGAAAAACCATTAATTGATCGGTTCATGTGGGGATTGAAATTTGCAGCTGATCTAATATCTTCTTGTGAGATAGAAGTTAACAACATTTAGCGTCTACTAGTGGATGTAAAGCAATTTATGATTAAGCAGGGGGTCTTTTTACCTGACAAGTTGGATGGTGATTGAGGCTTCCATGCCAGCTCTGCTGAGCTGCACAATTAGCCGACAGGCCAGCCCACTCTGAGCCTCTTTATCTGTCTCCACTAGTATATGGTTCCAGCTGAATAAGTGATCATGCAATTGGACAGGGTTACCCTTGTTAATCACATTATTCAACCGATGTTACTCAAAATTACTGTACTCGTATATTCTTGAAGGGAAATTGCATGTTATACGCCACTCTTTTCTAATTCTGTGAGCAGGTCTGATGCCCACTCTCATTATTCAGGTGTATAATTCTGTGCTAAAGTAAATCACTATCCTTCTTTGTAGGTATAATGAATCACTTAATAGATGATTACGATTTGTTTGGGGTCACTCCCGAATACTTTTGTGGCTGCAGCTACTGCGGCAGCTCCACCCTCCATCCTCGAGAACCTAATATTCATTGCTTTCTTTAGAAATGCTGTTGAATGCTGTTGAATCTCATTCGCGTGTTAACAAGGCAAAATGTAGGGAGGAATTCAAGAAGGCCAGAAGAAAATAGTATGATATTTAAGTTACATGATCAATTTAGCTACAAAAGGTATGAATAGCTTACAGAGATATTCTTTAAAAATACTTCAGAAGAGCATGTCCACCTGGTAACAAAATGTTCGGATTACCTGCATCCTTTATACATGAGCTCCTGTCTCTGTTGAGAGGATTGTTGCTGCAGTAAACAGGGCCTCCTTTCCAATTGGCAAAATCTCCATCTTCCTGTACCGTGATCAAATTTTGCCAAGATCTCGTTATTATGATGATGTACCTTCCATTGAATAAAAATGATGATGATGATGTAGGATACTGTTTTTGATTTCCATTCAGAAAGATACCAAGGTTATCACTCTCTATCACCTTCAGCGAAGCAGCATTGCAGAATGCCATGTCCGCCAGCTAATTTGTGGGCAATTATTTGCACATAAAGCCTAGTCTTATGCCTAGATTTTTATCATCATAAAACATAAATTGTGGCAATAAAAACTAAATATAGATTCTTACGCATCTGTTCTTCTCAAATTACTAAATGCGGAGATTATATTCTCGCATATTTCCACCAGAGAGGTGCTCCTTCCTTCATCCTTCGAAGCAGAGATGCCATCAGCATCTTGTTGAGATGACGATGACAAATGTGCCTGAAAAGCGTCCAAAATTCGATCAAATCAAAACAAGAATCGTACTGGGCAAACAGGGCCCAGATCTTTCACCTTTCACTAAACCTATTTACAGAAGAATATTGTCACAAAACCTTATAATTGGGAAAAAAAGAAAAAACCATTTTTTTACTAAGAAACAAATTTAGAATTTCTTAAATGACAGTACCCCTGCCACTAAGATTTAGGAATTGTCTCACCTACAAAATGAACAATCACAGATGAACAAATCCCTGACAAATTTCCAACGATTTTTCTTTATCTTCTTTCACATATTGATTTGACAATTGACTAGAGTGGGGACATGTTAAATTGCCTGGAAAATGGGCAGCAAAACCCTTTCGCTTCTAAATTTCTAAAATCCATAATGAACCCCAACCACATCACGGATTCTTGGTAGGAAGGCCACTGTATGACGTTAGGAAATACCTCCAAATGGTGTTCAAAACTTTAAGCTATTTATTTCAGAATTTAAGAAACACAAACTCCCAACAACTATACATTGCAGATGAAATTGTGCTCATAGAAATAGCATGATGTATATAAGCAATCACCGAAGCCATAATATGAAATTTCAGGGCATGAAGGCAATGTGAAAGGAGTCTATATATGCAATAGACCATATTTGTAAGCAAAAGTACTAGCACCGCCCAAATTTAGGTACTTGCAATGTTGACTATTGTATAGCTAGTTGAAAGCAAGAATAATCACCTGAAAAGCATGTGCTAAAAGCACCTGAACTACATCTGCTTTTATCTTTTTTGAAATGCTTCGTGTGTTGGTGATATTGGAAAAGCAGTTTAAGACTCCACTGAATGTTGTTGCATCCTCAGTAGGACCATTTGATCTCCGAGTGCGAGTGGACAGCTACAGAAGAAAATATATCCCCGTAAACAAGTAATCATAGTTATAGATGCTTTCAACCACCTACATGTTTACCAAAAAAGCTTTGGGGAAAATGCACATTATTTTATATGACAACAATATTGACAGCTCACTTACCCTAGTGGTGTATTTTGAAAAATACTGCAAGATGATTTCGAGCTTCCACTTAGGCTCGTTAAATACCTGCAAATCATTCTGATCATGAGAAGAAAAATCTTCACTTGCTTGATTAAACAACTTCAACAGATATATTAAACAACATAAAAAATAGATAACAGGAATCTAAATGGAAGACTGCTTACAATTCTAAATGCAACACCTAATCATGCAAAAAATAGCATGAAAATATCAGAAAAAAAGAGCCCATGGTTTAGCACCTACAGACCATCTGAGAATGAAAGCTTGCTAAAACCAGCTAATAAAGAAAGCATATAAATAATGGAAAAAAGTGAAAGAATGATATTTTATTTTGAGGTTCTGGCCAAAAGTGATCTCTGATTCCAAAGACAGGAAGCCAGAACAAGACTAGCACCCCCCACACCTAAATCTTTCAGAGATTCTGCATCTTTATGAATGCATAACATACACAGAAGGGAGCACATGACAACTTAAAAAGGATACCTTAAGAAATGGAGAAAGCATATCTGTATCGTAACTTAGCTCATCCAAAATTATCTCCATTAGAGGGGTCCTGAATCAAATCACAGCAGCATGTTCACTTTACCCAATCAAAAATCACAGAGATAAATGAGTGCAAGTAAATACCTCACACCATCAGCTCTGGTTGTATAACCTTGCATGTCTGCTTTCTTCCTGGACATGTCAAGGTCCATAATCTAGAAAAGTCAACAGCATCAGAGTTTATAGAAAAGATGATTTTAAGTATTCTTAAATCAAGGAGTCTTTTTAGTGACTTGCCATTATCAGAAGTTTTTG
Organism: Populus euphratica; assembly: GCF_000495115.2. Taxonomy (NCBI): domain Eukaryota; kingdom Viridiplantae; phylum Streptophyta; class Magnoliopsida; order Malpighiales; family Salicaceae; genus Populus; species Populus euphratica. Next base: position 155,931 of record NW_011499997.1, on the reverse strand, counting down.
CAAGGCAATACAAGCATTATTTCCTAATTCAAATAAAGCTAATGCTGAAGCCGTATTGCCATTATGGGATGGTTTTGAAGCAGCATTGTCAGGAGATTCTAGATCATCACTTATTCCAGCAGAAACGCCAAACAATCCACACATAATGGACAAGCAATCTTTCATCAAGCCTTTGTAGTTTATTCTTCTTGTACTCTGCAAAATAAATATGATACAAGATATTCACATCTTCAAACATTTAATAGCCACACAATGCCTCCAAGTAGGAGAAAAGGTATAAATTAAAATGGAAGAAATGGCAATTAAAAATTTTAGAGGGCTGAAGGTTACAAGACATCAATTAAGGATTACAGCATCACACTCAATGAGTAACAAGGTACATTGAGATTTACAACTCAGAAGGTGAGGATATACCAAAAGCATGTTGAGCAAAGACTCCCTTAGGTGGGTCCAATTCATGGTTTCTGCAATACAATAATAAGCTCTTTATATCTCAAAAGTACCAAAAAGCATACCAACAAGGCATGCAATAATACCTTCATACACCCTGTTACGTGGTAAAAAGTCTCCTTCAAGAGCATTGACAAGATATTTAAACAGCAACATGTTCCTCAGTGACTGAAAGAAAGGCATGTCAGAAGAATGCTCAGCAAGTGACTGAACGGGGAAGAGCATCCCAACCTTCATAAAATTTAAATTGAAAAACCTATGAACAAGCGTGCTATTAGGACCTAAAAGACAATGCACAATTTGTCTTATCTCTTATTTACTTGAAAAAAGAATAAATAAACTAACCTTTATTTCTAATGCTTGAAGTTTTCGCTCATTAGCCACTTCAGCAAGTTCTTGCATTAACTGAAGGAAACCCTGAGAATAACAGAGCCAACAAAATAGAATAAAAAAGCAGGATGCAGGTAACAAACATCAGCTTTCACTAACAAACAACTTCAAAGAAATTATTCAAAACCAGGAATACTATCTGGTGGTGCAATCTTTAAATCACAAGAACAAGCACCTCTTAATGAAAAAAAAAAAACACAATTCAACCACTGTGATTTCAATCACAACCAACTCACTGATGAGTCAAGTGGTCCACTAATGCTTCTGCCACCAGCTTCCCTCTCTCTAGATGCCTTTTCCAAATTAAAAAGAAATGGCGACCAGCCCTAATATCCAGCAACAAAAGAATGTAATATCTATCATCATCCTCATCAAAATACGGCAATTAGAAACATTGATCAAATACACACTTCGATAAAAGCAAAACTTAATACCTCCTCTACCACGACTAGGTGAGATGACTCTGATGCTTCTTTCTCTGACAAATACACGCGTGGAAAACGCTAAACGCAGGAAGACAAAAACAAAAATAAAATCTTCAAGTATCCCAAGTCCAAACTCAGATTAAGATAAAGTAGTAAAAAAAGCAAGTCCAAATTAAGATTAAATTAACAGTAAGGTCCAGAAGGAAACAATTAAGTACCTTATCCAACTCATTTAAAAGGCGAAAACTTTCCGTAATCAATTCCAATGATTTCCCAACCCTCAAAATTTGAAACACCGCCTCACGCATTTTGCTGCTTCATAGAACAGTTTCCAAAATATTAACCAAAAGGAAATTTACAAATATAATTTTTTTTTTTTTTTACGATTTGAAGAAAATTAAAAAGGAAATTAATCACCTTGTTGGAGGATTTTCATTAACAATACAAGCGCTGCGAACTGCTTCCAGAAATGCAAGCCCTAGCGTTTCAATTTAAAACGCGATTAATTAAAAATTAATTAGCTTAGATTAAAAAGTGGTATGGAAAAGGCTTACTGTCATCGTTGGCGTCTGGTGTGTGTTTAGAATCGGAGACGGAGTCGAGGATCGCTAAAAGGTTTTCTTCGATGCCTGCTCTCTTCATTCTTCTCTCCACTAGAAACCCTAGGAGGAGGAATTGTTAATTTGGGCTTCAGAATGGCCGCCAAAAAAGATTTCTATTATTTCCCGCCTAAAATCCTTTTTTCCCTTTAACTTCTCTCAAGAATGTTTGTTCGGAAAAGTAATTTTGAAGAAATTATTTTTTAATTTTTTTATATTTATTTATTATTAGAAAAATTAATCAAAAAATATTTTTTGATTAATAAAAAATACTTTTTAGTTAACAGAAAATACTTTTTGATTAATAAAAAATACTTTTCAATTAAAGAAAAATTTGGTTTGGTTTTCAGGAAAGTATTTTTTATTTTTGCTGTATTTATTTTCTGGAAAATGATTTTCAAGAAATCACTTTCCAAACTTTCTTGTGTTTGTTTACTGTTAGGAAAGTTGGTTAACGAAAAATATTTTCTAGTCAAAGAAAAATTTGGCAAGGTTTTCAGAAAAGTATTTTCCTGAAAAATTTGGATGGAAAACACTTTTCAAAAGTTGTGAAAAAATTTAGAAATGTCAATTTTTGCTGATTATATCAAATTTGATCCTCAAACTTTTGATTGCTATATATATTTTGTTTTGAATATTTATTTTTTAATTTTATTTCTTAAAATTTAATTTTTATATTAACTTTGATCCTTATTTTTATAATTGTTATTTGCTTTTTTCCTATTATTTTTTTATTGAAATCTTTTATCTATCAAATTTGATTCTCATTCTTTTGATTGTTACTTATTTTATTTGAAATACTTTATGAAATGTTAATTATTATTATTTTAATTTCTTCATCTTTTTTTTTAGATTTAATCTTTATTATTTTGATTATTATTTATTTTATTTGAGATAATTTATGAAATTATATTTTTTCAATTTCATTCTTATTCAACTTTTTAATTTGTAAGATTTGTTCCTCATTATTTTAATAAACTTGAGAAAAATAAAATATTAATAAATTATTTATTAGTTTATTTTTCATAACATAACTAAACATTGGAAAGTGTTTTGGAAAAAGTTGAAGAAATAATAGATATTATAAAAAAAAATAGGAGGGGAGAAAAGTTTCCGTTGTCGGGACTTGAACCTAGGTCTGGGTCTCTCGGGTGAGAGTCAAGCATCCTAACCAACTAGATTACAATGGAATGTTGGCAATCTTTTCTCTAATTTAAATAAAATAAAAAAGTGAAAGGTCAATGAGGGCACATACCAATTAAACTTAAAAAAACCAAAAAACAAACAACATAAAAATTCAAACCATGAAAAAAAACTAATTAAAATAATTAAAAATATTTAAAAACAGACCAGTTTGGTTTGGTTAAGTATCAGTTTAATAAGCCTAAAATTGAACAAAACCAAGCTGAAAAAACTAAGTCAAACTAAAATCAAACCCATTAGAAATTACAAATAAAACTCCAAAAAAACTCCAAAAAACAATATAATTTTTTTATTTTTAATATAAAATAACCAAAGTGAACCGAAAATGAGTTGGTTGGGTTTTGAATTTTGTCCTAAAATAACCGAACCGAACCAAAATTAGTGGGTTTTAACCAGTTTTTTTAAATTTTATTTGGTTATTTTTTAAGTAAAAACCGAAACGAAACAAAAATGATCATCCCTAGTTGTAATTCAATCATATTTTTGATGGTAATGTGCATATAAAACCTAAAATGATATTGTTGTTGCGAAATATAGTTTGTAAACAGTAGCACTTTAACTCCTTTTGAGGGGATGAAGCTAATATTGTCCCGTGAACATTAGATCTACAGCATTACATATACAAGTGGTTGGTATTTTGATGAAGTTCACTTTCAATTGGAGATTACGAAAATATAAATTGTCTCAACTTCTATTTATATATAGTTGTGTTGTCTACATGAATATATAGGCTTTTAACACATTTAACATCTACACACATCCTATTATTATTATAATAATCTTATGTAGTAAATTGACAAAGCGTTTAAAAAATGTAAAAGAAATTTCAAAAACAACATAAATGGAGGAGAGAATAAGGAAAGTCATGAGAAATTAATTGAAACGCTGAGGAATCTAAGTAGTAGACTTTTAGAATGAATTTATGAGATTCTAAAGTAATAAACAACCTTGGTTGTAGCTCAAAGGTGGTGTTGAACTACTTGGCCAATAAATGTAGATGTTCAAATAAAGAAAGTTAGCTTTAATACAACTAACATGGTTGGTATTGTATGTTTTGTGATGGATTAATGTATTTTATATATGTTTTTTTTATAAGTCTATAATAAAAAAGATAAAATAAAAAAATAGGTTAATAATTCAATATATTTAGGTTTGGCAGAATGTTAAACATAAAATGATAGGGTCAGACTTGCTTCTAAACCCAATATTTTTAGGTTCAATTAGATGTTGAGTCGATATATATATATATATATATATATATATATATAAGTTTATATATATATATAAGTTTGATAAATTAGCATACCTATTATCATTAGGTTTAGCTATGAGTCTATATATATATGGATTTGATGAATTGTTAGACTCAATATGATTGAGTTTAACTATATGTTGAACCCATATATATATAGGTCAAGTATAAATGGGTCTCAAAACTACTAGACCCATCACCCTTGGATTTAGAATCATTTCAAGTCCAAATTTATATACAACTAATGATTATTATAGGTTCCATGTTGGGTCATAAAGCTTTGTTTATCAATTTTTTAGGCTATTAACATAAAAAATTAAAAGTCATCTCCTTACACCCCTAGGTATATAAAAAGTCTTATAATGACCAATCATATTTCCATCAATATTAATATTATGTAAGCGATATCTATTCTTCATTAATATTATATAAGAGATATATTTCTCTCATAATGTTATGTAATGAATATTTATCTCTCATTAATGTTGTAAAAAAAAAATGACATTCCAACCCCTTTATTCAAGCAATATAATAAGGTTTAGGGGATATATATACCCCTAAACCACCTAGATAAATGATTCATATTTTTCTATTCTTTAAGTATTCATACTCTTATTCTTAGAGCATTTATCACACACAAGAACAAAAATTCTTGTTTTTAGAATTTAAATCACATTTATAAAAATCTTTGACTTTATTATTAGAGGGTCTTTAAACCTTACTAAAAGGGTTTATTTTGTAGGTGTTAGGTCTTCTACCACTAACCATCAATTTCGTAAACTATAGAGAAGGGAATATTAACATGAGCGTGAGATTACCCATTATCTAAACACTTAAAAACCTTATTTCTGAGTATTCTGGATTTTGAAATATCATTAGTTTTTATGCCTAACCTTTACCAAAGGACTCTGTCTAGGGCTATTTTGATAAGAAAAGGGTAGTACAAACATTAAAATTAAATAGAATTTGAGCTTTGATAATGAAACTTTTTCTTTTTTTTATTAACAAATAATCATTTTTAAAGTGAAATATTGACATGTTCAAGCATGTTAGTTCGATTCACAAATGTTTTTAGAAAGTTTCATTTGAAAAAGCAAAGCATCTCAACTACATTATATATTATTAAAACTGAATAAACTTTTCAGTGAAGTATATACTTATAATAGGTTAAACCACCAACATCCAACAAATTAAAAGTTCTATGTACTTAAGTGGAAGTTGCACATAAAAACTACCCTTAAGTTCTTGCACAAGTGGAACACCTATTATCCAATGTTTCGGTTACTTCTTCCCCACATAAGAAATTGTTGCCACTAAAAAAGAGCTCTCAGTTAAATAGTCAGTTAAGAAAGAAAAGCTCCTGATGTAGTGAGAGAAGCGATCTTAAGCTGTGTCTATGTTCTTCCCTTATTATGTACCATTCTTCTTCTCTTGTTACTATCCTTTGCTACTAAATGTTCTTCTTTGGCCACTATAAAGAGATCAAAGTCCAAATCTTCATTCCACCTAAGGTGATTTTCGACTTCAAACCGAATGCCATGCATCTGCCTCTCATAAGTTGAGGGTTCAGTCTCGCAGCTGCTTGCCAGTTAAACATGGCTCTATTTCTCCTTCTTCAACCTCCACTCCACCTAGAACAAATGTTGTATTTGATGATTTTACTAATTTCTCAAGTATGGCTAGGGTTTCGTCCAAACACAAGAACATAACTATACAAATGAAGGGTTCTCCTGCTTAATCTTTTCTCCCTTCCTCTTTTGGTGGTTGCAATAGTGGCTCCTCTGGTAGCTCTAGGGCAAGCCCCTTGCCTACAGAACATCCAATTAGGTCTAATCTTAGAGGTTTCTGTCTGGGCTTAGGTGGCCCCAACCCTGCCCCGTATATTGTTTCTCCCTTCCAACCATCATCTTGAAAGAGTCATCCTTCAACATTTCCTTCTTCTGTCACCCCTTCCCCTATAGATGCCACCTCTCTTGCATCCATAGTGATGGATAAGTCTTTGTATGGTTGTAGTAGAGGTGCTCTAGTGGGCTCACCACCAGGTTCTTTAAATTCCCAATCTCCTGCCCTTGTTCACTTTTTAAAATATGCTTCCTCTATCTCATGTCCTTTTCAGGAAACTGATGTTAGTAATCTTGTTGCTCAGTGGAAATATTATTTAATTGGATATATGGTTGGGAAATTCCCAGGTTATGCTTCTATGTTAAGCTATTTTAGTAGAACCTGGCAGTATAAACCTTATTTCACCATGTATTATTCGAGGTGGCTAATCTTTACCTTCTACTTTGAAATAGATATGCTAGATGTTTTAAGAGGAGGTCCATATTCTATTTTTGGCAAGCCTGTTATCCTGAGAGTAATGCTTGAGTTCTTTGATTTTCGATCTTCTCATATGTCCACAATGCCAACATGGTAAGGTTCCCTAATTTGTCTTTAAGATGCTAGAACCCAATTTGCTTATCGAAAATTGCTAGCATGATTGGGAAGTCAATCTATTGTGATGATCCTATTGCACAAATGATCCAACTCTCGTATGTTAAAGTTCTTGAAATTGACATGCTCTCTGATTTGCCATCCTCTATTAATGTGATTCTGCCCAATGAAACCTCTTTGGCCTAACAGATTGTGTATGAATCACTTCTATATTTTTGCAAGCAGTGTAAAATCCTAGGACATTCAACTATCTCTTGAACAAAAAGACTAAGCCAAAAGGTAAGAAAAGGCCTCATGAAGCTCCAGCGTGTTCAGCTAGTTCCAACCTTTTTACAAAGACAGCTATAATTGAGTAACAGGAACCTTATTGTGCAGGCCCCTTCTGTTGATCCCCCAATAGATCCAATATTCATTAAAGTTGTTACAGCTAGTGAACTGATGCCTTAGTCTCTTGGAGGCAAAAGGTCTAAAGCTATTGAACCTGAACACTCAGGCTCTACCCTCCCAGTAACTCCACAAGTACATCATTATGGAACTAGTGTCATTGCTACTACTATAACCCCTCTCTAGAGGCAATATCTCACTAGAAGCAAAGTAGTTGTAATTCTTTATTTGGGTCTGTAAGGAAGGTCCAAGGCCCCTGTTATTACTTTCCAATCTCTACACAACTCAGATGCTTATACTCCATCATCTATTTTTTGATGATGTGTTTCATGATTAGATAAGGAGGGTGTTTCTCTGGGTTCTTATTAGTTTCTTTGCATCACTTATTACATATTTTGCAAACTTGCTGGTCTTGGGTTTTTTGTGCAGATTCCCTGTTTGCTTCATCCAAAGCAGTCGTTTGAGTTGCCTATTATTCCTAATGCAGCTTCGCTAGTAGTTTGATATGCCCCCCTATTTGTGCCTGTTGTTGTTGTTGCTATAACTATGTGTTACTGGGTGTAAAACAGATGTTCTGTTTGGTGCAATTCTCATTTCTGGTTGGTCTCTCAGATTCTGTACAACTTCATGTTGTTTGCTTTGCTAGTGCTCTAGTCAAAGCCTCTATTGCTATTTGGCCTCTTGTTGGCATTTTGGTTTCTTTTCCAGTAGTCATGTTTTACTAGATACAGGTGTCCAATGCAATATAGTTCTTGCCTGCTGGTTAGTAAGCTAGCTAGTATAGGTTCTTTGTTTCAAGGAGTATGTTCCCTTACTATTAGAGCTTGTTCCCTTTCTCTGGTTTATATATACTTGTACATTTGATTTGCTAGTCTCTAACTGTGTTTTATTTTCATTTATATAATTTCTTATATTTGATCAAAAAATAAAAAGAAAAAAGAGTTATAAGTACTTGAGAAGTAATGCAAATAGTGTCAAAACTCATTTTGCTCTTATTAATGGATGTATATATGCATGTTCTTTTGTATTGGTAATTATGATCATTTAAGTTATAGACCAGAAAAAAATGAAAAGGAAAAAGGAAATACTTCACTCTAAATCTCAACATCAAAACTCTAGAGTACCATAAAATTAAGGAATCTCATCTAACTATATGTGAGGAAGTTGTTATATACAATACTGATATATAGTAACTTTAAACTAAGATGAAGTTTTGATATGATTTAGACTTGGATTTTTCATGTTGAACATTCAGTTATATTTCTTAGCTTTGATGGAAGGTCATTTGGCTAACATTGTTTCTTGCCTTGGTTTTTAGTTTGGAATGCAATTTGCCATGAAGGGTTTCTAACTTGGAAACCTTTAAATTATGAAAGAGTTTTAACATAGAGTGAGTTTGATTATAAGCTTTAGGTTATGTATAATGAGGGGTGCGGTCCAAGGCTATTAATCTTGCATTCAACTAGATTTGGGCAGCCTATGTATCGGTCTAATGTGGGCAACAAAGTAGGGTTATTAAGAGCTTGTATCATATCTGATTTGGGTCACGTTATTGTGTATGGATTTTGGTCATATGGAGTCCAAAGTTGGCTTGGATTAATTAGGATGTTGAGATTTTTTTTTCCTACAATGATTTATCAAATATCATAGAAAATGAGTAAAAAAATTAAAGTCCACCAATATTATGATAAAAACATAATTTACAATATCATAAAAATTATCATTAAAAGCTTTCACGATGACGTTTTGATCCTCATGCTGCCAACCCAATTAATGAATGACACATATGGTTATAACATGTCAAGTTTTGCACTGATTGTTGTTTTTTTTTCCCTTCTTCTTTCCAATCCGCTCCTTGATTTTAAAGCCAACCCTTGCATATTTTCAAAGTAACATTTCAGTTTATTATTCTTTTAGATTTGATCCATGATCCTTTTATTGTTATTTTTTTATTTTAGATTATCCATAAATTTAGAATTTTCTTTCAATTTAATGCTTCTTCGGTTTTTTCAGCGTTCAGACTTGATCCTCATATTTTTAATATTGATTTTTTCAATTAAATTATCTTTTTAATTGCATCAATCAATATTTTACATCATTATTTTACTTGGATAATTTCTTCAATTGCATTCCTCAATATTTTATATCTTTCTCTTAATTAAAATCTTTTTTTTAAAAAAAAAAAATTGCATCCCTTAATATATTAGTTTATTTTATTTTATGTCATATTTGATATTTATTCTCTTGATTTCTATTTTTTTTATTTTTAATAATGTTTTTGCTAGAACTTTTTTTTTTATTTCATCCCTTAAAATTTTATTAGAAACGAGATCAAAAAATAAAAACTTTAGCTATATGGATTATAACTAAAGCCAAAGAACATGAAAAATAAAGAAAAAGCATGATTCTAGTACCGAAACATTAACAAAAGCCATCTAGAATCAATCCACTATAATCTAGGACGAGATGCATTCGTGGTTTCGTGATTTCTATATAGGTCAGCACCTATTTACTAGAATAAAGCATTTAGATTTCTAATCTAACTTGCACCAAAATAAAACAGATGCCATAGGACATCCTTCCAAATAGGTTGTTTTTCCTCGAACACCAATTTGTTCCTAGTATTCCAAAGAGCCCAAACAATGCTAAACATAAAACTACACCAAATAAATCTTTCAAACTTAGTGATAATCCTGCAAAAAGCCTTGCCATTAACATTGAAGGTCATCTAATCCCGCAAAAAGCCTTGCCATTAACATTGAAGGTCATCTAAGTCGTAAGGCATTACCAAGTTTAAACCTCTCTAAGGCTATATTTGTTTCTCGGAATTTACTTTTTGGGAAACTATTTTCTAAATTTTCCTGTATTTGTTTGCCATTATAAAGTTGGGCAACAGAAAACACTTTCCAGTCAAAGGAAAATTTGACTTGGTTTTCAGAAAAGTGTTTTCCTGAAAAATATAGACGGAAAATACTTTTTGGAAGTTGTGAAAAATTTAAAAATATCATATTATTTGCTGATTTTATCAAATTTGGTCCCTAAACTTTTGATTGCTATATATATTTTGTTTTGAATATTTATTTTTCAATTTCATATCTTAAAATTTAATTTTTATATTAATTTTGGTCCTCATTTTTATAATTGTTATTTGCTTTTTCCCTATCATTTTTTTATTGAAATTTTTTATCTATCAAATTTGGTCCTTATTCTTTTGATTGTTACTTATTTTATTTGAAATAATTTATGAAATATTTATTATTATTATTTTAATTTCTTCATCTTTTATTTTTTTTAGATTTGATCTCTTATTTTTATTTTTATTTATTTTATTTGAGATAATTTAAGAAATTATATTTTTTTTAATTTCATTCTCATTCAACTTTTTAATTTTTAAGATTTATTCCTCGTTATTTTAATAAACATGAGAAAAATAAAACTTTTTTCAACTCATTTTCCATGACATAACCAAATATTGGAAAGTGTTTTCCAACTTATTTTTTATTACACTACCAAACATAATAATTTATTTTCCCGGAATTCACTTTCCTAAAATTCACTTTTTAAAAGAAAATTACTTTTCAAGCAAACAAACAAGACCTAAATTACAATTTTATTCTTAAGTTTATAACTCGCGGAGTAGGGCACGAGAATACGAGAACCAATTTTAGAATGATGATAACTCAAAAAGGTAACAATTATCTTGTGGACTTAAAATATATATCTTAACAAGGAAAGCTCTAATACAGAGCCATTCATTTAGAGCTAGCCATAATGTCATATGGTTTGATTACAACAAACCTACTCATAGGGCAAGCATACAGTAGTTCATAGTATACTCTTTATCCTTTTCTCATTCATAAACCAACTTATCTTTATTCTTTCAATGGATTCTTGCTAGGTTTAAATAAGATATTAGCCCATGAAGCATCAGACACTCTCTAGCTCTAAGAGGTTTTATACAATTTAGATGTCATTGCCACACATCCACTAACCCATTTTCCATCTGACAAACGAAGCTTACTTTCAAGAAAAATAGTCGAAATAAAACAAGATAAGAGTCAGCTAAACAAAAACTAGTTAGCCGAGTATCTTTCTAAAAGTTTGCATGGTTACCATTTCCCACTTGAAGTTTGTAACTTTTTCTCATCAAGGTATTATCCTGGTCATTGTTAGTAATAGTTGAGTATATATCTCTCCAAGTCACCGAGAGTCTTTTACTAAATTAAGACAACTCGTTGCAAAAACTTGAGTTATATTTTTCCCTAATCAAATCAGCCCAGCTAGCCTTATCATCGCAACCAAGTTTCCAAACCTACTTAAAAATGAGAGCTTTATTTTTTGCCAAGACAAACCCAATACCAAGCCTTTCCGTATCTTTTTCTTAAACCATAGTTTTCCAAGCCAATTTATGAATCTTTCTTTGGTCAATGCCTCCACCCTATAGGAATCGAGACTGCATTGCTGTAATCTGATGAGCTAGAATTTGGGATACAAAATATGGGCATGTCGTGAAGTGGTATAACAGCTAGCACACTTTTGATTTAAGTAAGCTCTTTCAGCTAGAGATAACAACCTACCCTTTCAAGAGCTAATTTTTCCATGAATTTTGGAGAACACAGGTTTTCATGTGGAAATCCTATTAGGATTGGAGCCAAAAGGAAGGCCTAGGTAATTAATTGGTAGTGTGTCATATCTAAATTTGAGAACACTTGAGATCCCTACTATGAAGATCTCATGATCCATATTTACACCCATCAAGCCACTCTTATGGAAATTAATACATACACCCGAATATAGATTGAACCACTATAGCATTCTCTTAACATTAATATGAAATCTTCTTTCTAGTAGCATGACATTACAAGACTCTAGCAACCCTTGCAACCGAGGAAAGTAAAATTTACATGTGTTCTTAGAGATTTGAATAATTTGTATTTATTTTATTGATAAACAGATATTATATGCACGTTTATTTCACTATCAAATATTATCGGTCATACATGATGACTTTGTTGAACCTCAGTTCTTTTGGAGCCGAAAAGAGTCTTTTTATTCTTTATTATTGTGACTATATATAGCTATACAAAAAGCAACGGTTACAACAGAATAGGAAACTGTTTGTTTAACAACTAACAAAATACAAAACAGAAATGTTGAGTCACCACCTAAGCTTTGGCAACATTTCCTCCTTTAAACTGAAGATATTGTAATTCAGTTTACTTTTGGATCTTTACATACAACCATCAATATGTGCAGCTTCTCAAAAATAATTTGTGGCAATGGTTTGGTCATGATATCAACTAATTGATCTTGAGAGCAATAGTGCAGTAGTGTTACCACTTCATCCCAAGTCAGGTCACGAAGAAAGTGAAAACGAACATCAATATGTTTGCTTTTACCATGTATGACAGGATTTTTGGAGAGTTTAATAGTAGAACTATTATCACAGTATATTATCGTAGTTCCAGCTGAGGTATGATCGAGGTTTTCCGATATTCTTCTCAGCCACACAGCCTGATAGGCACAAGAGGCAGCAACGATGAACTCGGCTTCAGTGGTGGAGAGTGTGATGACAGGTTGCTTCTTTGAAGACCAAGATACAGCTCCAAAACTTAGTACAAACAAGAAACCTGATATGCTTTTCCTATCCTCCAAATCTCCTGTATAATCGCTGTCGGTATAGGAAAGTAGTTTTGCATTACCATTTTGTTTATAAAAGATGCCATATTTGAGAGTCTCCTTGATATAACGAAGTACTCTCTTAACTGCTTGAAAGTGGAGTTCTGTCGGATGTGCCAGATATCGACTGAGAAAGTTTACAACAAACATAATGTCAGGTCTGGTGGATGTCAAATACATCAGACTACCTACCATTTGCATGTACTGGGTGCTGTTGATTGTCATATCAGCAGAATCTGTAATTAGCTTGAATCCTGAAACTATAGGATTATATACAACATTGCACCCATCCATATTAAATTGTCCCAACACCTCCTGAGCATATTTCCTTTGACTAATGAAAATACCATCAACTCGTTGTAGCACTTCCAAACCAAGAAAATACCGCATTCTGCCTAGATTTGTCATATCAAATTCCTTCATCATTGAGTATTTGAAAGAGCTGAATAATGTTTCATCATTCCCAGTGAAGATGAGATCATCTACATAAAGACATATAAGCAGTAACGAGGAACCGTGTGATGCTTTCTTAATGAATAAAGTGTGTTCATAGGGACATTTCTCAAATCCTTCTTTCAAAAAATAGGCTTCAATATGGTTGTACCATGCCCGTGGAGCTTGTTTCAACCCGTACAATGCTCTTCGTACGCGATACACTTTGCTTTCTTCTCCTTTGACTATATAACCAGGAGGTTGTTCAACATACACCTCTTCATTCAACTCACCATGAAGAAAAGCAGACTTGACGTCTAATTGGAATATAGACCATTTTTGAGCAACTAGAGCAAGTATCAGCCATATGGTGTCCATGCAAGCCACAGGAGCAAAGAGACGAGCGTATATCCTTTGGCAATGAGACGAGCTTTATATTTATCGACTTCTTTATGTTCATTTAGCTTAGTTTTATATATCCATTTCACTCTAACAATTGTTGCACCATGAAGAAGATCTGTAAGATCCCATGTATTGTTTTTCTTAATAGCAGCAATATTAGTCTCCATTACACATCTCCATTTATTACTATGAGCTGCATCTTTATATAATAATGGATCTGCATCAACAAATAGAGCAAGATCACCTTGATGGTCTTCATCATAAAAACCTTCCCCACTGTCATAGTCTTGTAGCCATGCTAGTGGCTGTCGAGAACGCCTCTCAACAAGACCAGGAATGTGGTCAATCTCAACAGCTGTATGTGTACTGATTGTTTGATGCTGCTCTAAATCTCCTTCTATACTACCAAGATAATGATTAATATTAATGGATCCACTTGTGTGATCTTTGACATGACTAGTCCTAGTGAAACTATCATTGTTTGCAATTTTATTCTGACCACTATCAATGTTGTTGTCTTTATTTATACCCCCTCATTCAAGAGATGCATGACTGGCCGCAACATGATCTTCACTCCAGGGCCAACTATCATCTTCTTTAAAGATAACATCACGACTAATGATTATCTTGTTTGAAAGGGGATCATATAGGCGGTAAGCCTTAGATTCCTTGCTAACTCCCAGCAGAACACATTTCAAGCTTTTACTATCCAACTTTGTACGTTTGTTATCTGGGACATGAGCATAAGAAACACATCCAAATACTCGAAAATATGCAATAGATGGTTTAGTGTCACTTAATGCCTCCTCTGGTGTCTTATTACGCATTGCAAGTGTGGGACTTCTGTTAAGAACATGCACTGCCCAGTTGACAGCCTCGGGCCAAAAGGTTTTAGGAACTTGCCTATTGGTGAGCAGGCTGCGAACCATGTTCATGATTGTGCGATTTTTCCTCTCTACCACGCCATTTTGCTGGGGAGTGAAGGCTGCAGTGAGTTGACGATGGATGCCATTGGTTGTACAAAACTCAGAGAATTCATTTGATGTGAATTCCCCACCTCTGTCAATATGTAATCCCCCGATACTTGTACCAATTTCCTTTTCAATCTTTATTTTGACGAGTTGGAACCGTTTGAAAGAAGCTGACTTTTCTGTCAAGAAAAAAACCCAAAGTTTCATGCTGAAATCATCAATAAAGATTAAAAGATACCGTTGGTGACTGTTGGAGATAGGAGAAATTGGTCCACATATATCCGTATGAAGAAGTTGAAGAGGTTGTGAAGCTTGCCGCATACTTTCTCGTGGAAATGAGTTTCTGTGTTGTTTGCCCAATACACAGTCCTCACATGGTAGAGTAGAACATTTTAGCTATGGTAATCCATGGACCATCTGCTTTTGTTGTAGAGTTTGTAGACCATCAAAACTCAAGTGACCATACCGACAGTGCCAGAGATAATCCAAATTTTGCTCTGGAGTTAGAAAACAGTTTTGATCATGAAGTTGGATCTTTGCAAGAAGAACAAACATTCTATTAAAGGCCATAGCTATTTTGATGATGAGTTCTCTTTCAAAATGATACACTTTACACTTATTGTATCGAAACAGGATGGCCAAGCCTTTTTCCTACAAATGGCCAATGCTTAATAGATTGTTTTTCAAGTCAGGAATATAGAATACCTTTGAGATGACTTGTGGAATATTGTTAACTTGCAGATGGATATGACCCTTTCCCATTACATCAATGCTGGAGTTGTCCCCTAGCTTGACTGATTTGCGAAAGCTCTCATCCAGTTCTACACAGAAATCTTTGTGTCTGGACATGTAATTACTGCATCCTAAATCTAGAAACCATGCTGTCTTATCAGGTGCTTTCTTTATATGCGCCATTAGAAGTAACTCCATCTATTTCAACAGAATCAAGTTCTCTGCATTCATCCATTTCAAGAGATTCAGGGTTCTGAACAAAAGTCTTTGAATTCCATTTTCTCTGTATTGTCAACATATGCCATTAGTAATAATGGTTCATTGGTTTCAACATAATAAGCTTGTGATTCTCTTTCTTTGCTCTTATTTGGACATTCATACTTGAAATGACCAAGGTCATGACAATAAAAACATTCCACAAGGGATTTGTCAAAGCTTTGCCTCCCACGACCACGTCCCCTTCCACGAAAAATGTTGCTGCTACGACCAAATGTGCTACTATTACTATTATGAGTAATCTTCAATGCTTGCTCTTCCATAGCATGATTGTGCATACGCTGCTCATGAACCAACATACTACTTTACAGTTCATCAATGGACATGGTGTACAAGTCTTTGGATTCCTCAATGGAGCAGACAATGTAATCAAATTTTGAAGTCATAAATCGCAGGATCTTTTCAATAACAATAACATCATTTAATGTTTCACCAAGAAACCTCAGTTTATTAGTGATAGTGAGAGTGTGAGAAAAATAATTTGAGATGATCTCACCATCCTTCATGTGGAAGATTTCAAAATCCTTGCGAACTGACCCTTGCATTTCTTTGAAACTTTTTCTTCATAGAATCCCAGATTTCCTTTGAAGTTCCTTTATCCAAGATAGTCTCAAGAACTAAACGATCGATGGCTTGAAAGAGGTAATTCTTAGCTCGCAAATCTTTCAATCTTCGATCTGCTATCATCTTTTGTTGTTCATCCGAGAGGTTATTGTCATCTGTTACGGCAGAAACACCAATTTCAACTATTTGCCAGTATTCCTTGGAGCAGAGGAAGTTTTCCATCAGCATGCTCCAGAGATTGTAGTGCCCTACAGATCGAGGAATTATTGGTTGAACAAAACTGCCTTCACTTGTCATCTTAACTGTGGCTATTCGATGTTTAAAGAGAAAAAGAAAACAATAAATGCTTTGATACCAAATGTTGAACCTTAGTTCTTTTGGAGCCGAAAAGAGTCTTTCTATTCTTTATTATTGTGACTATATATAGCCATACAGAAAACAATGATTACAATAAAATAACAGAATAGAAAACTGTTTGTTTAACAACTAACAAAATACAAAACAGAAATGCTAAACAGAAAGGCTAGTCATCACCTAAGCTTTGGTAATAGACTTTCGAGTGTACAATTTCCAAAAAGGAAACAAAGAAAATAGGAAATTGGCCACCACAAGATTCTCTGGGGTAGAAAATAAATGAACTTTAGTCCCTGATGATAGCATCAATTATAGGACGAATGGACTTAAAAACATTGTTGTATGCCTCCTCGGTTGGATGTATTGAATCCCAAAACACGTACTTTGATGCATCAGGACACAAAATTGATTTTGGGTTGCACAAGAGAGATGTTTCCAAGTAACCGGTTCCACAGCAGCCACGGCTGGCTTCATCAAATGCTTGAAAGGGGGGGGGGGGGGGGGGAATAAATTAATTAATCACATGATCAGAATATATATATTTCTCAGTTTAATTTTAGAGATATTATATACACTTACCAGACCTTCCTTGCCCTTGAATCATGTCGGTCAAAGCACTGTACGAATCAGTTAAATGGATCCTAACACCATGAGTTGCTAATCGAATTTGCATGAGATTTAACTCATTTTGGAGCAACTGATTGAACTGTCGTCCGACGGAGGAAAAATAATCAAGACAACCACATTCTGAGATGGCATGGTTCGAGAAAAGGGTGATAACGACCGGCAGGCAACCCATTGGAGGTAGTGCACTAAATAAGATTCTTCTTGCTCCTTGCTCAAACAAGTCCTAAAATCGTCGCATAATGTAGTGTCAGTTATATTTTTCATTGCTTAATATTTTTATAATCTAAAATATTATAGCATACATGCACATTAATAATTTCAAAACTTGAAATTTGGGTAATTCATGATCTGGGATAAATGCCTCATATTTATGCCAATTTAAAGTTGACAGATGATAGCTTGGCGAAGGGGCTAGGCAGATAGCGTAATGAAGTGATTAATTAATGGTGTGGTTCTTGCGGACCTCCCCGTCTCATCTTTGGAACACGCTCTTGCATGTGTTACAACCTTAATTCATACTTTGGTTTCCTTTTCAACTTAAATAATCTTAATTGTTAAAACCTGTTTAACATGAATTCTAATGTATAGTATTTAATTTTAAATTATATTTCAAAACTTATTTTTCATAAATAATTTATAAAAGAAAAAATAATTTTAAGTTAGGAGTATATTTAATAAGAATTGTTCAAATCAATTTTTAAACAATAAATATAATACAAGTTAGAATTCAAAAGTTAAAAAAATAGCTTAATTTTGATTAAATCAAAATAAAAAATTCAACTTAATTCTATGATAAATGTCAAAAATTTATTTCAACCTAATATATAATTTATATTATTTTTTTCATCTTCATAAGTGAAAACTCATATTATTTTATATTTAATTTTTATTAAAAAAAATAAGAATTGTAAGATTCAAATTCATGACTATTTGGTCAATGATATAATATTATTTTAAAAAATCATCTTATCAAATAACTTAAACTGTTAAATAAGATTACAAAATATAATTTATATTATATTTTAACGATAAACTTTAAACTTAAATCAATAATTATTTCTAATCAAGTGTATTTATAGTTTTTTTACAAGTTAGAAAGCTAAACATTGACTTGAATAAATTTGAAAACCCATATTAAACAAAACGTTAATAATGTCCCATGATATAAATAAATAGGGATGAACCAGCTCTTATATTTCCCTAACGCAAGCTTTTGTACCACAGGAAGAAACATGTGCACGTCATCTCCAGCACGGTGTTTAATGACAATAAATACAAACATGTGCATCTCTTTTATTTTTGCTTTTGGATCATAATAAGATGCTGCTCTAAATTTGTGGAACGCTTTCCTGACCCTGACCCAAATGGACACAATTCCTTTTATAGAATAAATTAGCATCCAACTACTTGTAATGAATATCAATTAATTAGCTAATTATATCTATACGTCAATATCATGTACCGAATAAGACTGTCAATGGGCTAGTAGAGCATTTAAAATAATAATAATAATAATAATAATAAGTGAACAAATAAATAAACTAAAATATCAGAAATAACAATAAGTTGAACAATGAATGGAGCCAAACCTGAAGGAATTGTGTGGCTGTTTGCAGGATGAATTGCTGGTAACCTGAGACGGAGTAGGTTTTTCGTCGGATTGGCAGAGTAAAATAATTGATAACGAAGTCATTCGTGCCAGCACTGACGATAAACAATGCCTTGTTGATATGATTTTCGGTATTTTTCGTTCCAATTGCGGACTCCAGTCTTTTTTTATACTCTTTAAAGTTCTCCAGTTGCTTTGGTATGCCGATCACATTCTGTGGTAATTAAACATAAGAAACCATGGATTGAACATAAGCTTAAATATTTAGCTCCGCTTTGTGTTCGTGTTTGTGTTTTTGTGTGTGTGTGTAAGAGAGAGAGAGAGACGTACGGACACTTTTGGTGTAAGAGGATCAAATCCAGAGCCAGCCGAAGCAAAACTAACTCCAGTCATGAGCTCCTTGATGCTAAGAGTAGGGTCTAAATACGGAGGTATAGACTCTTTGATACCGATATATGAAGCTGGTTATACAAACTCAAATAATTAATTGTATATTCTGATCATATATATATATATATATATATATATATTAGCAACATACTCACACTTACACCCTTAAAATGAATACTTGATAACTTACCGATAAAATCAGGGGTTAGCCGCCCATTACTGAACCTTCCTGTTGGGACATGGTTTGCAAAATCCTTTCCATAGGGTGCAAAATTAGCCTTAAAAACTGTTTTCACGTAGTTGTTATTTCCAGGATCGACAGTCGAGTCTCCAAACACTATGACTGCCGGAGCTGAATTATTGGAAGCTCTTGGATTTGCAAGGGCCTTAGCAATATTTGGAATGAAGATTAAAAGATAGAAAAGGAGACGAAGAAGATGTTGAAGGAGATGCTGTTTAGAACAAGCCTTCTCCATAAATGTTAATTAGCTGTAGATTTTATAATAGGACTGATGAGCTTGGTGGCTTGCTATTGATCAGTCTCGAATGGATAGGTAAGAATAAGGCCATTTTCCTATCCTTTTATAGGCCTCCCATAAATTTGGGTTCCAGTGGTGGGTCACGTACCAGTTGGATTTTCTGACAGAACGTCCTTGTTTTTTTCTAAGTGATGTTTTTTGGTAACGAGATTCAAGCCTGCTGTGTAAGAATTTAAATTTATTTTTGTTTAATTTTTTTTAATATTTTTAAATTGTTTTGATATGGTGATATCAAAAATAATTTTTAAAATAATAATAAAATATTATTTTAATACATTTCAAAACGAAGAACACTTTGAAAAACAATCATAATTGCACTCTCAATCATTTCTAAATGACATATCCATTAACATGTTGGTTCTACAATTATATTGATTTTAAAATAAAAATTACATGATTTTAATGTTTTATTTATATATAATAAAATAAATTAAAAATTATATGTTTTAATAAATGTTAAGTAGATACTACTAGAAAATTTTCAAATTCAAATGAAAATATTGATAGAATAAAAACAGTCGGTAAATAATAGTTATCTCCGATGAAATATTTACTCACTAGTTCCCTCGGTATTAACCAACAAAAATTTTCTGGCGGTGTACATTGTGCGAATTACAGTTGGAAATAAAAAAATGAAAAAAGAAAAAGAAAAAGAAAAATGACATGTCATTATTATAAATGAAATTACTTTGGTAATATTTATGACATTAATGCTCGTTGGTGAATATGTCAATAATATTTAAGTTATGATATGACAGACACCCCTCTCCCTCTACCTAATTTCTTCTCTTCTTCTTTCCTTTTATTCTACAGAAAATAACATATAACACTCCAATATTTTGTTATAAATTAAGCTCTCATCATCACAAATCTAGCTACCCTAACACTTAATCGTTCAACATCCTTGTTTTGCTTTAAGGTTTTTTCAGATTCACCACATCAAATAAGAAAAACTACCTATTTTTATTGTAACTCATTTTTTGAATGTTAAAGTTTTTGGCATTTTAATGCAGTACATGTAGTTTGTTTATGTGTTTATTTGTATTATAGCTTTTTTTTTATATATAGAAATTTGTTATATGAATGTATAAGTTGTACATGTTAGGGTTTGTTAATTTGAGATTTTAAAAAATTATTTTTATTTTTCATTTGATGAAATTGAGTTTGATTTTTTAACTTAAGTGTTTTAAAATGAAATAATAATTACTTATGTAATGGGTTCATATATTATCAATTGTATTGTTAAGTTGAAAAATTGATAAATTTAGAGGAATATGATTTTTTATAGAAAACTGATAATGATTTAAGGGTAGCATTAAAATAGATTTAATAAGTTTGAGTTAAACCAATAATAACTAATTAGTTAGGTATCGATAAATTGTTTAGTTTACATTATTAATTAATACATGTTGTCATCAATAGTCTATATAAGTTTCATATAAGTGATGAATGATCGTTCTTGGATATATCAAGTTTCACTTGAAAGGTTGTGCATGATGAATTATTGTAATGAGGTTGAGATTTTATTAATTATACACTATCTAACCCAAAAAATATTAATAGAAGTGGTATTAGATGTCCATATAAAATCTGTAAAAATAAGAAGTTTTTTAATCTAGATATTGTTATGATGCATCTTCTAAACAAGAGTTCAAAGAGAAATACTTGTGTTAGTTTGTACATAGAGAACTATTTGTTCCTTACAAGACCTTGGTAAAAGGATGGTTAGGACATTTTCTAATTTTAACAATGTTCATAGAGTTGTAGATGATTGCTGCTACCTTATTTTTAACCCTTGTTTTTGATAAATTTTCAAAAAAAATCCAAAAATAGCATAAAAACAATGAATATCCTAAAAAATATATTTTTGATATATTTGCATCGTTTTTAGCATTTTCAAAGTCATCTCAGAAGAATTTAAACTTTTAAAGGTATTTTCAATGTGTACAATGTTTAATGCATTAATTTTACAATCACTGATCTTTCTTATTGAGTCGATATTGATATTGTTTGTTTTCAAAATAAATTCAAAATACAAAAAAGAGTTAAAGGACCAATATATATTAGGGATCGAATCACTTTGCCTAAAGTTGAGGGGTCAATTTAAAAATATAAAAAACATTTTATCTATAAATATAGTGGAAAATGTCAACATCAAGGGTGGAGAAAATTTGACAGGGTAGAGAAAAATTTATGGGAAGAAGGGAGGAAAATTCTTAAGAAGAAACCCTATATATCTCTAGGGACGGCTGCCGCCATTTTAGCCCTAGCCAACCAGAGTTGCCGCCTCCCTCTGTTGAGGCCAAAGACAAACCAGAGCTGCCACCCCAGAACCCATCGTCCCGGTCCTCTCTTAACCCCTATAGACCAACCTTCCATACACACCGGCCTCCACAAATTCACAGTCTCCCTCTCTCGACTTACCCAGAACCAGAGGCCGGTCGTGGGCCTCCTTGCCCTCTATCAAGCTGCCCATTGTGGCCTTCACTTTCTTTGTCATCTCCAGATGCAGACTTCCCTATTTCCCCTACAGACCAGCCAAGACAGACCCACAACCTCCCTCTCTAAGCTGGCTCATTCCCCTCCAACCGAATCTTCTCTTCCCTGTCTCTTTCAATTGGCCCCTAAAACCAACCAAAGGACAGCTGCCCCATATGCAATTCACCCTGATTTGCTCATTCCATTCCAACAAAAAAGGAGCAACGCGTAGGCCCTCGTCTTCATCAAGACTCGAGCCACCTATAACTGCACAGACCAGATGGAAACCCAAAGGCTAGTAGCTTTTTAATCACATCGCTGACCATCTGAAATAGAGAAAAAAGGGAAATGAAAACAAAAGGAGCTATAGAGATAGAAGCAGATCTACAGAACAAAAAAAAGGAAAAAACTAAAATCGACTGTTTATACATTTTCTTTTGTTGCAAATAACGATGGTCCTTATAATCGGCAGGGAAGGGAAGAGAAGAAGAAAGTCAACCAAATTCATTTATTTCTTAGCCTTGCTTGCAATGGCATGTGAACCAAAGCATTGTTAGTGACGGTGCGCATTGAGGAGATATGCTGCTAATGGCGGTGCGCATGGAGGAGATGCACCGTCACTGTTTTTGCATTCGTAAAAGTCTTCCTCTGCAATTATTGGATTTTTCAAGGGTTTGTTTTGTAATTTTACATGTTCGAACATATATTTTAGATTATTATTAGTTTTTTTGGTTTAATTTTTGTTATTTTGTAAACATGTAATTATAGGTCAGTAAATATAATAAAAAGTGATGAGCGTGTGTTTTGGTATTCTTTCTATGTATGTTTTGTAAATGTTAAAAAATGAAAAAAAAAGAAGAGGTAAGTGTTTTAATTTGCACATGGTCAAGTATCTAAAGTATAAATAAAATTATGTTATATTTCTCGTGAAAATATAAAAGCATGTTTATGTATATATTTTGGGATTTAATAATTGATTTATTAAATCCTTAAGAATTTGACTAATATGTTAAATTTTTAAATCACATTAAAACCATGAAACAACCTCAGGTAGGGTGCGGTCGATGTGCTAATACCTTTCCTGGCCATAATCAATCAATTACTCATAAATCTCTCATAAAAACTAGTATATCTGGATTTCCTAGTAGCCCTTAATCAAATACTAGGTGGTGACTCCTAAGAACCAACAAATCAAGCAAACGATCAAGTGAAAAATCACCATCAATATAGCACAGGAGACGTGCAATAATGATAATAGTAATTGTTATAGAAGTATGATTATAGATGTAATGAGAACAAATCAAAGTGATGCAAGTGAATTTTTAATTATAGACGAAGAACCAAATGCAAACACAACCAGTTTTTTTTTTAATCTTTTGAAAGTTTCCAATGAACCATTATAAGATGGGTGCATAAATCATAATAATTATAGGTCATTGCATAGGTGTTCATCATCAAGTCAAATCATGGGCTGAGCGAGGCCAGTTATGATAAAATCATCGAATGAGCAAGAAGGATTTTACTTGATAGGATTTGGCTAGAAGAAAAATTTTATATTGCTAAATCCATCATGAAACCCTTGGCCTAGGATACCATAAAATTATCATGTGTCCAAACTTTTGTATGTTGTACTATCTAGAAAATACAAATTTAACTGAGTGTAGAATATGTGGGTATGCTCGGTATAAGCCTAAAACTAGCAAGCAACTCTTATCAAACATAGAAAATGAGATACTTCCCTATAACTTCTAAACTTCAAATGGTATTCATGTCTCCTAAGACTATTGAGCACATGACATGACAACATTTATATGATATAGTGGATGAAGACATTGTGCACCCTTTCAATTGTTAAACCTAGAAATAGTTTAATAAGATGCATCATTAGTTTTCAATGAGACAATAAACACATATGTGTTGAGTTATGTACAAGTGAATTCAATCAATTGGGATACTCACGGTTTACAACTTGTCATTAGGGATGTGTATAATGTTGGAGTTCATGTTTTTATATATCATCAAACCCAATCCTAATAATCTGGGTAGAAATATAAATGTTTGTTTTTTTAATGTTTACTGATGAGTTGAAGCAGTTGTGGTCATCTAAAACTTTGACATATGATGTTCGAGGAAATAAAATTTCCATATGAATGCAACTTTGAAGTAGACTATTATTGATTTTGCAGGGTATAAGATGGTTTTTGGTTTGAGCATGCATGAAAAATTAACATGTCCATACTATATGGAAAATTATAAGACCTTCACCTTAACAAATGGTAGTTAAACTTTTTTTAATTGTCATAAGAGGTTTTTGCCAACTGATTACAAATACAAAAAGAACACAAAGGACTTTTTTATAGGTATAATTGAAAGGGATGTTGCACCATCTGTACAATTGGGTGAAGAATTGTATGATATGATGTTATTGTATGAGAGCATTGTATTTGGTTTTCAATCTTAAAGTAGAAGTTTCCTAGTTTTGGTGCGATCCACAATTGTGTTAAGTGACTTATTTTTTAATAGCTTTTTTATTGGAAAACTAATTTCCTTTACTATAATCTAAATGTCATGCATATAAAAAATAATATGTTTGAAAATATTTTTAACATAGTGATAGACATGAAATGAAAGACAAAGGATAACATACAGACTATAATGGATATACTTTTGTTTTATTACTATAAAAATATAGAATTGATTTATAATGAGTCACAAGTTGCAAAGTCCAAAGCCAATTTAACCTTAGATAAGAATGCATAGTTACTTGTCTACCAATGGCTTAAAAGTCTGTGTGTTTCAAATATATGTACTTCGAACATATCTGGATTAGTGAAGTTAGAGGATAATAGATTATATGGAATAAAGATTCATAAATACCATATATTTATACAAACACTTATTCTAATAGTTTATTATGATTTAATATTAAAAAGAATATGAGATGCACTCATAAAAATTAGTTATGTTAGACAAGCTTGAAACAAATATCTTATAGATAACTTGCAAAATTGAGATGATATTCCCTCTATATTTCATTGACTCAATGAAGCATCTACCTCATATATCTATCATTTGAGGTAAAAGTTGGAGGCTATGTCCAGTATAGATGCATGTATCCATTCGAGAGGTTATGGATTGTACATTCATTCTAATTATATTTTTATTTTATTTTTAGTTTAAAATATTCATTTAATTCCATGTAGATACTTTTTCAACCTTAAAAAAAGTTAAAAATAAGGCACATGTTGAAGTTTTGATATGCAAGGCTTGTATTGTTGAAGAGATCTCAACATTTATCTCATATTGTTTTGAGTCTCACCTAAGAAGAAGAATCAATCGTGGTCCAAGACACGGTGATGGTGAGGAATTGCTTTTAAGTTAGAATTTTCTAATATTTTCCCATCTTAAATGCCCTTTTTTTAAAAAAAAAATACAATGAAGGGAAGATACTTGATATAAATTGAATTTAGATATGCACATAATTATGTGCTATTTAATTGCAATGAATTGAAATGTTTTTTTTTAATAAGTGTAATATTAACATGTTATTTTTAAATAATTTTTCTCTTATATTATTATAAACTAATAGATTGAAAAATTCATCGTAGACAACATCATCGATGTTTACTAACTCAAAAATTCACATATGAATGAATATCAAACTTTTCAATTACATGATGAACAATTTACCACATGATTCAAAATACATATAAGCATTACTTAATAATTATTATCTCTTGTAATAGTTAATTTTATTAAACCTTTCTTTTTAACTGTTAATAGTTGTCATCAGGTACCAAATTTATCAATTAGGAGGAGATACTAATGGTAGTTTGAATTTACTATATTTTGATCCTAAAAAAAAGGTCAAGTGCTATAACAGGTATTTCATCAATAGATATGTCTTTCATACTAAATAGTATGATCATTTTTAAAAAGACCTATAATAGTAGAGTTTTTGTTAAGGAATCAACTTCTAATGAGTTTAAAGTTGATTATTATGGAAAATTATAAAAGGTAATTGAATTGCAATATCATACAATCCTTTATTTAAAAAAGATTGTTCTAGGGTTGACTGATTATCCGTAGTGAAAACCAAACCTAGAAGTCATGTTCAAGTTGTTTAGGAAGGTAACGATGAAGTAATTGTGGGAGATGATATCTTTCAAATTGATAACCTAGTTTATGCATATCGAGTTGCTCCATCTACCAACTTTGTAGAATCATCAACGGGCTAAGTCCCTTGAAACATTCTAGAGACTAGGGAAAAAAATACATGTATTGCAATTGAGAATTACAGATAGAATCACTAAATGATTAAGTCCCTTGAAAAGTTTTAGAGAGTTGGAAAAAAATCACATGCATTGCCACTGTGAATTAAAAATAGCATCATCGATGAAACAAAATTTCATTGGATAATTTCAGGGGGTTGAGAAAATTTCAGGTTTAACTAAAAAATTTAAAATTTAATTACCAACATAATTACTAATGAAGTTTAGAAGCCTCATTTAAAATACTAGAATCTCTAATCTCATTTTATCACATCATTTTATTCTCCCTTCTTCTCCTTATCAACCTATCTCTATCTGTCATCCTACTCGTTCTTTTTTTCTCCACTTCTTCCATCCTCAACATTAGGCAAATCCTCATCCTTCACCCTAGTATGTATTATTAAATTTATCTTAAATGACCCAATTGTCATAACCCAATTTTGGCCCTTTGGCTTTTAATTTAATTTTTACAGGGTTTAAAATGAAAAATTAAAAGATTAGAGATTTATTTCGATGAAAAGTGTGATTTGTCAACTTTCATGAAAATTAAGGTCTACAATGTGCCTTTGTCATTCTAGCCTTATCCTCAAGATAATCTTTATCTTCTTCAAGATAATCCTTACCTTCAAGCTAATCCTTATCTTCTTCAAGCTAATCCTTATCTTCTTCAAGATAATCCTTATCTTCTTCAAGATAATCCTTACCTTCAAGCTAATCCTTATCTTCTTCAAG
>NW_011499997.1:127807-128675 GCF_000495115.2 Populus euphratica | reverse complement strand
AAGAGAATGAGTTTGATTGAAACTTGGTTTCTCACACGCGAAGGAACTCTGCCACTATAAATACAGATCTCAGGGGAAAAAAAAAAAGGATGAACCCGAGAATAGAGAATTAACCCAGAAAAACAGAGCAAAAGAAAGAAAAAAAGGAGGGAGGACAATTAGAGAGAAACCCTAAAAGAAAAAACCTTAAGAGGAGGTCATTACCAGAAACCTTAAAAGAGAGAAACATAACAAAAAAGGGGGCGGCGAGCACCCTCGTTCTAGCCGCCGCCCCCCTTAACCCTTTTTCTTCCTAATCTCCCTCGACTTCGCCTTCAACAGCCACATGCTTAGGTAAGTTTTCTTCTTTTCTTGCTAAAATAATTAACTGGTTACTGTGTTTGCTAGGGGTGTGCTTGGAAAAAAGAGTAGAGAGAAGGAGGACTAGAGGGACACCAAGAGGAAAATAGAGGAAGAGAAAATAGCATCAACAAGTCGGCCCTCTATTGTCATTATCATCTTCAATTGCAGCACCAGGTAAGTTGCTCTTTTCCTCATTGCAGTTTAATTACATACTTCCTGTAGCAGACATGGGTGAGCAATTCACACACGTCTGCTGGTAAAAATTAAAAAAATAATGGTTAGCCGAGTCAAGCTTATGACCCTGCTAGGCCTGTTGGGTTCAGCCCAGCTCTATGGGCTGAGCTAGGCCCAACCCAATAAAAATAAAAATAAAAAAATATGAAAATAAAAAAATATGTATGCATGAATAAAAATAATATAAATTTATTGGTTTATTCACTGACGCCAGAGTCAGGAATAAAAATACTGATTTAAATTTATATTATTTTTATTCGTTGTATTTTATTTTATTTAGCTAGAAAAATAA
>NW_011499997.1:118320-127645 GCF_000495115.2 Populus euphratica | reverse complement strand
AAATATCCGTAGTTGAATATTCACTGGTGCCAGAGTCAGGAATATTACACATAAACAATCATAGTATAAATCAACAAAAAAAAAATGTTAGCAATTAAGAACAAAGATCAGCAATGCAGCCTGCCTTAGGTATAACGGTGGGTGTAAGAGAGAGAGAGATAGACGTACGGACACTTTTGGTGTGAAGAGAGAGAGAGAGACGTACGGACACTTTTGGTGTAAGAGGATCAAATCCGGAGCCAGCCGAAGCAAAACTAACTCCAGTCATAAGCTCCTTGATGCTAAGAGTAGGGTCTAAATACGGAGGTATAGACTCTTTGATACCGATATATGAAGCTGGTTATACAAACTCAAATAATTAATTATATATTCTGATCATATATATATATATATTAGCAACAGACTCACACTTACACCATCAAAATGAATACTTGATAACTTACCGATAAAATCAGGGGTTAGCCGCCCATTACTGAACCTTCCTGTTGGGACATGGTTTGCAAAATCCTTTCCATAGGGTGCAAAATTAGCCTTAAAAACTGTTCTCACGTAGTTGTTATTTCCAGGATCGACAGTCGAGTCTCCGAACACTATGACTGCCGGAGCTGAATTATTGGAAGCTCTTGGATTTGCAAGGGCCTTGGAAATACTTGGAATGAAGATTAACAGATAGAAAAGGAGACGAAGAAGATGTTGAAGGAGATGCTGTTTAGAACAAGCCTTCTCCATAAATGTTAATTAGCTGTAGATTTTATAATAAGACTGATGAGCTTAGCGGCTTGATATTGATCAGTCTCGAATGGATAGGTAAGAATAAGGCCATTTTCCTCTCCTTTTATAGGCCTCCCATAAATTTGGGTTCCACTGGTGGGTCACGTACCAGTTGGATTTTCTGACAGAACGTCCTTGTTTTTTTCAAAGTGATGTTTTTTTGGTAACGAGATTCAAACCTATTAGATTTGTAGTGGAAATCAAACCATGTTCCATTTTCTCACTTAGCTTGACACCGCACCCAATTGGCCATCTCTTTGGCACATTGAGATTGAGGGATCCTTTATTTATTTTATAACAAACAAACTGGTAGCTATATCCTCTTGATGACCTTCTTTCCATCCATCTCCTTGTCTGCTCACTGCCTAAAAACCCACCACCACAAGCAACTTCATCTCCCAAATTAAGCTAGACAAGAAACGTGGACTTATTTTGATGAAATCAAATACTGTTTTGCAGAGCAGTAGTGATCTTTGAACTTAGAACTACCTTGTTGTCCATAATTAGGCCAAAAATTAGGTATATATATTAGGTTAGAACCCGAAAAATGCAACGAGACACACAGAATTTTATATTTTACTATATTATTAAATTAGTAAAATCAACATCTCCACATGAAGGGTTATAATTAACTTATCAACTAACCCAATTATACTATTTTAAACCATTCATTTGTATTTGTAACTTAATGTGTGTTTAGAGTGTTTTAAAAGTTTTTTTTTTTTGTAAATATATTAAAATAATATATATATATATATATATAGATATAGATATATATTTACTTTTAGATATAGATATAGATATAGATATAGATATGTATTTACTTTGTAATATCATCACATCAAAACTATAAAAAAATACTAAAATAAATTCAATGTAATATATTTTCAAGCTAAATGTATTACACTTTACATTATTATTATTTTTTAAAACCACCCAAAATACAGTACAAAACACTATTATGTGAATAACATCAGCTAATTAATTATTAGCCAAAAAACTGTTATTGTCAAGGGTCATACTCCCATTAAAAATAGGTTAAAAAAACATGATACCCCACTATTATGTGAATTTATCGAATCCTCTCTATTTACAATTTGGTCAAATGAAACCTTTTCGTTTCAAATTTTTATTATTTTAAATCTTCCATCCATTTTCCTATTATATTGACCATGATCTCTTAATTAGTTGAAAGTAGCTACTGTAATGATGGCTCATGTTCACTTGATTTCGCACTATACATTAAATTGAAATTAGAAACATAAAAAATAAATAAATAAAAGTAAAATATATTTAAAATTTATGAAGTTGAATAAAATTCTAAAAGAAATGAAGTAATTAATAACTAAAACTAAAAGTTAAATCTTATTAATTGCATTTTTTTTATAATAATAAGTAATCAATAAGAGATGGATCAAGGAGATAGATTTTAGTTATGGAAATATTTGAATATGAATTTGTATTTTTCTTCTTTATTTTCTTGTTAATTTCAATTGATTTTTTATTTATTTTAATTTTCCTAGGATATTCCACAGTTAAATATATTTTATTTGCATCAATGTTTAACTTTTTCGTTAATGCTTTATTTTTTCAGTTTCTCTTTATTTATTTCTTAATTTCCAATTTAATGTTGTTTGTAGAGATGGAATCAAGTGGACAATATGCCCATCATGACATGGCTGTCTTTGGTCCAATATCAAATTATGGTAAATCTAACGGAAAACATACACACAGAGCTTAAATAACTAAAATTTAAAATTTAAAATTAATTTGAACAAATTCGAAGAGTTCATTGGACAATAATTAATCAATTAATGTCGTTCAAAGGCTAACATCTAACATGGATGGATAGTCTGAAATAGTAATTAAGTACAGAAATTAAAGAAATTAAGTTTGTTTTGCTGATAATTTGCGAGAGATATTATTGAATAAAAACTCCATGCATGGAATGCATGCTGTGAAGTTTTGATGAGGCTTCAAGAGGGGATACAAGTACAGAGAGGTCTGGTAATAGAAGATTTTGCAAGGGTTATATATAATTGTCAATCCAAAGAATATAAAATTAGCTGGAGTGGTGTTTTAAGGTGTGGGAGTGTGAAAACCATATATCTAAATACTACTTAGTGCTCTGCTATGAGTTGTGATATGTTAAAAAAAGAACATATTACTCACTTTAAAATAATTTTTAATAAGTTGTTTTGTTATTTATTTTATAATACAAGTAATTCTTGGGCTCTTTCTAGGAAATTGCCTCAAAAGGTATAAATATGCATGTTTATAGTAAATAATTACTAAAATCTAAGACGATAATTTGAAATCTAGATTTAATAATATTATAGTAAATAATTACTAAAATCTAAGACAATAATTTGAAATCTAGATTAATAATAAGATCTAATCCTTATTTTTTGAATTTAAGTATTGGATCCAAAATAATAATGGTTAATAAATTGGGGTTTTAGGCCATTTTTTAGCTAGGCTATGTTCTACAATGATCCTCAAGCTCGCAACCCAACTCAATTAGCTCTTTTTTAGGTCACATTGACATAGTTTAAGTCTGCGTGCGTTGATAAGGTGGCATGAATAACAAGATCTATATATATATATATATATATAATAAGCAAGTAATATTTGTAAGAAATTGTTTATAAATATTTTTTATGAAAATAGTGGAAGTCCCCACTTCATGATAATATAGCTTTTTTAATGATTTTATCATACTTAAGTTATTTTTTCAAATAAAACTCATTATTTAAAAATAAAAAAGTCTCAATTATCACGAGGACAAAACACTCTGAAGAATTTTACTATAATGTATAGTCAATTATTCAATAAAAACAAAACAATATTTTTTATTTACAATTTTTTCAAAACACCACAGTCTACAAAACCTTTTTAAGGATTTTATAGTAATCAAGTTGATTATTGGGTAAAAACAAAACATGATTGGGTGATAATTAACCAAAATAATCAAAGAGAAATGTACAAACTTACATCAATTCACAGCATCACATACTACCGAGGTTAAATTTAAACCACGGTTAAATTATGAAGCATTGTATACTAGATATTGAGAAATCCAATTTCACGCCATCATGTCCATAAAAACAAAAGTTAGTTAATCACGAAGTTTTTTTTTTTTATAAAAAATAATAAAAAATATCTTCATTTTCAAAGAAAAATAAACAATATTCCTACCACAGTTTTGTCATTAGGTGAGAATTAAACCAAAATAATAAAAAATCATGACACACTTGTAGAAACTAAGAGTTTGAGGACTAAAAAACCATAGAAATCAATTGAATCAAGGCATCATTGTTTTTATATCACGAGGTATAGTTTTTTTAAATATATATATATATATATATAAAATTTTATATCTTAAATTTTAGAACCAGTGTTAGTTTTTTTCTAGTAATTTTAATGCCGAATCTGATTTTCTTAATTATTTCCATCACCATTTTATTTTAGGAAGGCGACATATCACATGCATAGTTATTTTCTCCATTAAATATTATTGGTCATACATGATGACTTCTGATTGTATACAATTTCCGTAAAGGAACGAGAAAAAAATAGGAAATTCCCCTCCACAACATTCTCTATGATGAAAAATAAATGAATTTTAGTCCCTGATGATAGCATCAATTATTGGACGAAGGGACTTGAAAACATTGTTGTATACCTGCTCAGTGGGATGTATTGAATCCCAAAATACGTACTTTGATGCATCAGGACACAGAAATGATTTTGGATTGCACAAGAGTGCTGTTTCCAAGTAACCGGTTTCACAGCAGCCAAGGCTTACTTCATCAAATTCTTGAAAGGGAGGAGGGAAAATAAATTACTAACATGATCAGAATATATACATATATATATTTCTCAGTTTAATTTTAGAGATTTTATATTGACTCACCAGGCCTTCCTTGCCCTTGAATCATGTCGGACAGAGCTACGTACGAATCAGTTAAATAGATCCTAACACCATGATTTGCTAATCGAAATTGCATGAGATTTAACTCATTTTGTAGCAACTGATTGAACTGCCGTCCAACGGAGGAATAATTATCAAGACAACCACGTTCTGAGATGGCATGCTTCGAGAACATGGTGATGACGACTGGCAGGCAACCCATTGGAGGTAGTGAACTAAATAAGATTCTTCTTGCTCCTTGCTCAAACAAATCCTAAAATCATCGCATAATGTAGTATCAGTTATATTTTTTATAGCATATGCTGTCAAGCACAATAATATCAAAACTTATAATTTGGTTAAATAATCTGGGATAAATGCCCCATAGTTAATAATACTAGTCATAAGTCTTGTTTTCTTGGTCTGAGAGGAGGAGCTGTCAAGTCTTTAGAAATTAAGGATAATGGTAAGAACAAGAGTTAATTACAAATTAGTCCTAGTGATTAATTGAAATTAATTAACTAGTTTTATAGTATCTAAATAATTGAATAGTCTTTCGATCATCGTCGACATTAAAAACAAGAGTTAAGTATAAATTAGGCCGGGTTTTGTAGCTCCGGTACCTATCTGTTACTGAAAGTAAAGGGATGAATGGATTGGAATCAAGTTGTGGATCCTGTGATGCTGTCAAAAGTTAAGACAATTTGCTTACATATTTGATACTGTGATGTGAAATGTATATTTTTCGTTTGGAAATTCATAAATTAATCATCACACTAACTAAATTTTTGTGTAGAGTGATTTTCAAGTGCAAATAAATTTTTAAGGTGAAAAATAATTTAATATAATTCTAAAGTGAACGTAAACCCAATACAAAACCTGAAGGAATTGCGTGGCTTTTTGCAGGATGAATTGCTGGTAATCTGAGAGGGAGTAGATTTTTCGTCGGATTGGCAGAGTAAAGTAATTGATAACGAAGTCATTCGTGCCAGCACTGACGATAAACAATGCCTTGTTGATATGATTTTCGGTATTTTTCGTTCCAATTGCGGACTCCAGTCTTTTTTTATACTCTTTAAAGTTCTCCAGTTGCTTTGGTATGCCGATCACATTCTGTGGTAATTAAAACATAAGAAACCATGGATTGAACATAAGCTTAAATATTTAGCTCCGCTTTGTGTTCGTGTTTGTGTTTTTGTGTGTGTGTGTGTGTGAGAGAGAGAGAGAGAGAGAGACGTACGGACACTTTTGGTGTAAGAGGATCAAATCCGGAGCCAGCCGAAGCAAAACTAACTCCAGTCATAAGCTCCTTGATGCTAAGAGTAGGGTCTAAATACGGAGGTATAGACTCTTTGATACCGATATATGAAGCTGGTTATACAAACTCAAATAATTAATTGTATATTCTGATCATATATATATATATATATATATATATATTAGCAACATACTCACACTTACACCCTTGTGGTAATTAAACATAAGAAACCATGGATTGAACATAAGCTTAAATATTTAGCTCCGCTTTGTGGCTCTTGGATTTGCAAGGGCCTTGGAAATATTGGGAATGAAGAATATTACCAGATAGAAAACGAGAAGAAGAAGATGTTGAAGGAGATGCTGTTTAGTACAATCCTTCTCCATAAAAGTTAGCTGTGGATTTAATAATAGGACTGATGAGCTTAGTGGTAACAATAAGACCATTTTCCTCTCCTTTTATAGGCCTCCCATAAATTTGGGTTCCAGTAGTGGGTCACGTACCAGTTGAATCTGCTGACAGAAATGCCTTTTTGAAAAAAATAATAAAAAAGAAGAAGAATTGATCTGACCATTGGCTGGTCGGTTCTGCAGTTGCGTTGGTTTGGAAATAAAAATTACCTGATTTGTCAGAAGTTCCAAACCACCATTACCAAATAAAAGCTTTCTGTGCAGAATTAGACAGTATCATAGTTAGACAAACCACTATACTATGATATCCACTGTTATGACTTAGGAGTATACTATCAAAAGATGACCTGGACACTGATTGGAAGTTTCGTGATTGTGTAAAAATAATTGGTGGACTGTTTTTGACATCTATTGCAGATATCACAACAACTAGTCTTTTACTAAAATTGTGGCATGAGCTACACTTCATATCGGGTCGATTTTTTTCATATTAACCTCTTATTTGCTTTCCCAAACCCATCCTTACTTTGCATACCATACCTTGCTTTAAAATTATGATCAATAAGGATAAAAAAAATCACAAAAGACAAAAGACTAATGATGCTCTAAGAAAAACCCCAACGAAATTATAGTAGAGAAAAGCCAGCCTTAACATCATAAAGCAAGATGCTAAAGGGTACGAGAAAAAAAAAAGTTGCAACAAAGCAAAAGGTGTCCCTCGTTAGCTTATAGTAAAGGGCAAAGTAAACTTTTTTTTAAAACCTCGTTAGCTTATAGTAAAGGGCAAAGTAAACTTTTTTTTTTTAAAAAAAAAAGGTGACAAGGAAAGTTGGGCAACAAGGAGTATACAACGAAAAACAAGATATCAATATCAAAGGGGATCCTAGTCTTTTAAATTTTTTAAATATTTTTTAAGTCAATGAATCCCTATTTTTTTATATCCTTGAACCATAGTCTATATTATATAATTTTACAAGTTCTTTATAATAAAAAAAGCGCCTTCTATAATTGATAAGATGCAACCTCAAACAACATGAAGAAAAATACTTAAAAAGAGTTACGACTTCACAAATATTCTATTTATTATCATCGATGACGCAAGAGTGAATTTTGAACACTTGAAGCAAGCATATATTGGACAAACTCTATGCCTGTATATTTGTCCTAAGCCAATAATAAGTCCAAATCCCCTAAAGAAATATATCAACCGCGTTTTTAAAAAATAAAATACTATCATGTTAACCCCAAAGAGAGGTTTGTCACTAACCCTTTTTACATAAAATGTCTAGACTACCACTCTCTTGAAAATGTCTTAGGGAGGTCGTAAGTCATGTTCTATTCGCACATGATCACGTATTTTTTTTTTAAAAAAACAAAATGTTTTTAAACTTACATCGAGATAGTTTCTTTAACAACATGAATGTCAAATATCCAAGTTTAGAATGTGCCAGGAATTCATTTAAAGCAGGGAGTTTATTGTAAAATTGAGACATCACAATGAAAGGAGTTTCATCACTACCAAGGAAGAAGAACCTGAAAGATCGCAGGTTGGGTGGAAATCGTCACTCTCCAAGCAGCAGTAGATAATTGATGGCACAAAGTCTCTTATAACTGTTGTCGCACAAACATCACGACAAATAGTAAAATATATATAGTAAAAAATTTAGGAGGTGCTAACTGGTAATTAAAGAAAATTAAAGATACTAAAATATATATTGATTCTGAAAATTCAGATAAAGAATTAGTTATGTTCAAAGAAAAAACACTTGATCACTCTTATAACATGTTTTCTTAAAAATTATTACTTTTGTTATACATTTTTCTTCTAAATTGATTTTTGTGATTACCATTAATTATTCTAATTGTTCTATTTATTTATTTATTATTATTTTTTTAGAAAATCACCTTGTAAAAAGAAATTTGAGTTTGTCCTAAAAATAAAAGACATATCAATTTTATCATTAGTTAAAATTTATCATCAATTCCTTAAAAAAAGTATATTTTCTAAAAACAAGAAAAACTAAACTTCAATATTAATATAATTCTACATCGTGTGGGATTTCTACTTATACATGAATGCATTGTGGACCAAGAGACAAATCATTGTGGACTTTGTGTGTTTAGTATTATAGTAGCTGTTGTGATTGTTATTTGAAAAAAGTTGTTTTATAAAAAATATTTTCAGTTGAGGTTGATTTGAAAAAATAGATGTTTAGTTAAAACTGTGGTTAAAATTGAGGTTGAAGAAAAAATAATTTAATGTGTTTGGTTAAGAATACTTTTGAAATTAAGGTTATAAAATAATTTAAAAAAATATATATTAATATTCATAATTTTAATTTAAATATTATGGATTTAACTATTTCTATTACATCATGAAATAAATCATACTATATATATATATATATATATTATAAATTTATTGTTCCATTAAACTATCTACAATTCCATTACATACAAAATTTATCCGACAAGAATTACAAAATTAGGTAAGATATTATTAAGAATAAAATTGATATTACAGTGCAAGTAAATTTAATTCACCTTAAACTAATTTTTAAAAAACAAAAAAAAAATATTGTTCACATTCACGTGAACAGTGCGAGTGAAATCAATTAACTGTACTAGTTTTTCAAAAAAAAAAAAAACTGCTCATGTAAACAATGCGACAGTGGAGCCATGCTCCACTGTTCATTAGAAATCCCCACGAGAAGCAGCAAAATCATTTCATTAGAAATGCTGCTTCTCTAAAACCTGTAGCACAGCTGCAAAGTTGGTGGGTACTATCATGGAAAATCATTTTTTTTCTTTACCAAACGCTGATATGTGTGGCTGATTAGTACTTAAAAGTGCATTTTTATCATGGTTTTATATCATCATTTTGCACTTGAAGTATCAATAACTCCTTAACCAAAGCATATTTTATAATAATATATCTAATAATATAAGATAACTTTAATTTGTGGTAAATGT
>NW_011499997.1:81763-117439 GCF_000495115.2 Populus euphratica | reverse complement strand
TTGTTGTTGTTGTTGTTATTGTTGTTTTATAATTGTTGTTTATAATTTGTATAATTAACCTCTCTGTGGTTCGAGCCCGGTCTTGCCGGGTTATTTATTACTTCGACACTCCTGCACTTGGGAGAAGACATCAATCTTTTAGTCGTGTCAATGGCTGCAGGTGAACCTCACCCGCAGCCACATTACCAAATAGCACCTTATTATACATGTATGCACTGTGGACCAGGAGACAATTAATTATGGACTTGCATAATTGCTTTGTTATATATTAAAATGAATGGAAAAACACTATAGATTTATTGTAGACACGGACACATTGCACTATGGACAACACTATAGCCATAAAGTATTTGCATTGTGGACAACATTGTAGCATCCTGAAGGGCATTCTTTTCTTATGTTTTTAGTTAAGAATTGTGGTTGAGGGCATTACCTTTAAAACCAAAAGCCACTGGGTCTGGCTTTGGTAGTTGGACTCAACGTTGTTGAGTTTGGTTGACAATCCAGATCTAAAGCATTTCAAAAAAGTGCCAATAGTGTTGGGTCCTGTCTCCTAGCAAGACCCAACAAAGTGTTTGAGTGTGGTGCTACAATGTCATCCACAGTCAAACACTCTGTTGGGTCTGGCCAGGAGATAAGGCCCAACACTATTGCATTTTTTTGAAAGTGTTTTGGGTCTGGATTGTAAACCAGACCCAACAATATTGAGCCTAGTTACCAAAGCTAGACCCATCGATTTATGGCAAAGAAGGTCGCTCCTCCAATCGCAATTCTTGACTAAAAATACAAGAGCGTTAGGTCCTACTAATACTAGTATCCAATGGTGTTGGGTCCTACTCAACCCTTTAGAGTTGGGTTCTGTCCCAAAT
Source organism: Populus euphratica (assembly GCF_000495115.2). NCBI lineage: Eukaryota > Viridiplantae > Streptophyta > Magnoliopsida > Malpighiales > Salicaceae > Populus > Populus euphratica. Next base: position 116,570 of record NW_011499997.1, on the reverse strand, counting down.
AGGACCTAAGAGCTCCGGGCGTTGTCTTCTCTACTAAAAGTTGTTGGGTCTAGCTTGTTGGCTGGACCCAACACTCATGCTAAACCTAAAACACTTTCAAAAAGTGTCAAAGTGTTGGTTCCTACCTCCTAGCAAGACCCAATAATGTTAATTTGTTTAATTTTTAATTTTTTAAATAACTTTTGATAAGCTAGACCAATGAAATTTGAAATTTTTTTAATTTACTTTAAATTCATATTTTTTGGTATTTTTGTATTATTTTTTATATAGGTTTTTTAAAAAATACATATTGAGATTGTGTTTGGCTGCTAAATGAGACCTATGAAATTTGAAAATTTAAATTTTTTTTTCTTTACTTCAAATAATTTTTTTAAAAAAATATATATATTGACATTATGTCTTTTTTTTCTTTACTTCAAATAATTTTTTTTAAAAAATATATATATTGACATTATGTTTAGATGCGAAGCTAGACCCATGAAATTTTAAAATTTTAAATTGTTTTATTTACTTCAAATAATTTTTTTAAAATATATTGATATTGTGTCTAGTTGTGAAACAAGATCCAGGAAATTTAAAAATTTTAAATTTTTTTCTTTACTTCAAATTAATATTTTGATGTGATTATATAAAAAATAGATTTTTTAAAAAAAATACTATCTTAATATATTTTTAAAAAATATTTTAACATATTTCATTTTTTTCCTTTTGAATTTTTTTTTTGTATGACCCAAAGTAACTTTTGATTTTGTCAGTGCATAACCCAATTCGGTGTTGGGTGCATGACCCAAAATAACTCTAGGTCTTGTTGATGTAGACCTAAAATTGCATTGGATCCTAACGTGTGTAAGACCCAACATAACTTTGGGTCCTACCGGTGCTGAACCTATGTAGGAGTTGGGCCTGCTAGTGTAGGAAGGTTTGCAGACTTTGAAAGGTATCTAGGAGTATGAGTAGTCTCTTATAGCCCAGTTGAAAACCATAGCTCGAGTAAAATGGAAAGAAAAGATCAAAGTTATTCACAGGAAAAGTGAAAACAAAAAATGCATGCTCCCCTGTTAGGGCTATTCAAAGTTGTAATATCCCATATCGATGGGTGAGGGAGTAGGAGTTGGCCTTATTATGAGTGCTGGTTGCCAACTTGTCATACGTGTTTTGGGGCGTTAGGCTTAGAAGTGAGCTCACATCACCAAGAACAAAACTGTGAGGGCAGTAAAATCCAAAACGGACAATATATAGCAGGTTGAGTTGGGTTGTTACAGTTAGTATCAGAGCCCTGATTTGGGTTCCAGGTGATAAAAAAACTCATAAAAAATGATTGTATTATTAAAGGAAGATAGAGGATCTATGAATAGATGTCAAGTGGATCCTTTAGAGGATACTGCTTCACATATACCTCTAGTGTCACTACAACAAATTATTGGGGGATCAATTAGACTACAGGCTGAAAAAAGACCTAGACAAGTTAATGCACCTCCTCTCGAGGGACTGGGACAATAGAGGCATAAAAGGATGCCCTCACCACCACCAGTAGCTGCACCAACACCATATACAAACCTTATTTTCCTGGTATAGGATGTTAGAGCAGTTATAGAAAGCATGTTAGGTATGACTGGTCCAATGGCTTCAGCACCACCAACAACTCTAGTTACTCTTATGTCTTCCTATAATATACTTGTGTTGGTAAGGGCAGTGAAGAATATGAGGGAGTTAGGGTGTTAAGCTTTTCTAAGTAAGTAGGATGCAAAAATTACTGATAAAAGGTTATGGAAGGTAAAAAGTGTTATGACTCAGATGAGGGTACCTAAGGACTGGTAAATGAGTTGTGCTACCTAATTACTTTCAGATAGAGCCCAAACATGGTGGGAAGTCATTCAATTTTAAAGGACTACTGAAATTTATACTTGGGGCTAGTTTAGGAAACAATTTGAAACCCAATTTTTCTCTCTTTTCCAGTGCAGAATAAAAGAACAAGAATTTCTGGCATTGAGTTAGGAAAACATGACAGTATTGGATTATGAGAGAAGATTCCATGACCTCTCTTTATTTGCCCCACAGTTTGTTACCACTGAGTAGCAGATTATTTATAGATTACAGGATGGATTACGCTAGGAACTTCGACAAGAATTGGTTACTTTGTGTTTAAGTCCTTTAGATAACTTATTGAAATAGCCTAGGCATTAAAGGCGTGCATGAATGAGAGTTGGTAGGGTTAAGTTAGGTTTAGCAAGAGGAAGGACATTGATCTTTCTCAGAGTAAACCTCCATTCCTAAAAAAGGAAAATCTTTGTTTAGTCAGTTTAGAAGGAAGGAGGGGAGAACATCGAGAATGGAGCAGAGTTCAGCTATTGGGCTTATTGGAAGCTAGTCAAGAGGATGGAGTGGATCATTTAGTTGGACTTCTGATCAGAAATCAATTTCATACCTTCAGTGTGTCCAATGTGGCCAGAAACATCCTAGGGACTATTCAATTATACCTGGACGATGCTACGTTTGTTAGGGTGAGCATAGGTAGAGGGAGTGCCCACACTTGGACAAAGGTTGTTATTATTGTTATAGACAGGGACATATAAAAAAGGATTGTCCTAGGAGGTCAGAATTCATCTAGACCCAACAACAGTCTTAAAGTCAACAACAATCAGTTACAGGAGACCGATCGGCTAGACAATCACAGTCAGGGGCTAGTGGTAGTCGGGATCGATTTAGAGCCCAGGTGATTGAACTCAAGGCTGGGTGTTTGCCACTACACAAGAGGAGGCTCAGACTGCCCCAAATGTTGTTGCAAGTACCTTGTTGTTAAATCACCAGCTTGTGTTTTTTACTTTTTGATTCGAGAGCTACTCATTATTTTATTGCTTATAAAACAATAGGAAAACTGGGTATAAGTCCATATAGAGTTTTTATAGAGTTTGCTATAAGTACTCTTCTAGGGGAAAGGATAGATGTTGATATAGTGTATAAGGATGTCAAACTTATCATTAATTTAATACCATTACCATTGCATAATTTTGATATCATATTGGGAATGAATTGGTTGGGTAGGCATGGAGCCCAAATGGACTGTTTTACAAAAACAATTATCTTCTGTGGACATATGGGTAGATAGGTGCTTTTTAGAGGAGAGAGAAATGTCATACCAAATTATTTTAGTTCGGCTATAACAGTATAAAAAATAATGAATAAAGGATGCGAGGTATATCTTGCTATGGTGATGAGCTTGAATAATGGGAATAATGAGTTAGCAAATCTTCCTATAGTGAGAGATTTCTCATACATGTTTCCATAAGAATTACCAGTTTACCCCCAGAGAGAAAGGTAAAGGTTTCAATAGATGTACTGCTAAACACAACGCCTATAGCTCAAGCACCATATTAAATGGCACCAGTAAAACTAGCTGAGCTAAAATTCCAGTTACAAGAACTAGCTTTAGACCCTAATGTGTACAGAATCTAAAATAGCTTTGGTCTTGCCTAGTATAGGACCTAACTTGGTATCAGGTCCTACCGGGTGCATGATCCAAAATAACTCTGAGTCCTGCTGATGCAGGACCCAAAATTGTTTTGGAACTTAACATATACAGGAGGCAATATAGCATTGAGTCATGCCGGGTGCAGGACTCAAAGTAGTAATAACAATAATAATTTCCCACACGCCATGAACCAATAACTAGGATCCAGTAATGGTGGCCTTACCTCCCACCTACAATAACCTAACGCCCAATTAAGCTATGCTGTCACAAAGACCCAACAACTTAGGGTCATGCCTACCACCATGACTCAACACCTAGTTGGGTCCTTCTACCATCAATACCTAACATCTTCAGACTATTTTTCTAACTAGGACCTAACATCTTGGGCAATGCCCAAAAAAACAACCAACACTTTAGGTCATACTAAGAGGCTAGGTACAACAGCGTTGGGTGGATGTGTTTTATTTAAAATTTGAGCTTGTAATTGCGACAGAGTAAATTAGTCGACCTGATGGGTTAACATAAAACTTGGGTGATCCATCAAAAATCTAGAAAGAATTTTTTTTTTCAAATATGTTTTTTCTCCTACCCTAGACCTATCGTTTTTTTATATTTTTTAAATATAAAATAAAGTAACATGACAGGTTAAAAAATCAAAAAACTTAAAAAAATAGAGAAAGCATCCTCTCTTTTATTTTAATTATGAGCTTTCTAAAAAAAATTTAATTACTTAACCGCATATCACATTGCTAGTTAATTCTAAAACAATAAATAAATCAAATCCTATCCTTACTTTTCATCCGATAAATTTGTTATTTTTATATTTTAAAAAAATTTAAAAATTTAAAATATTTTTATTTAAAATTAAAAATTTTTGATGTTTTCATATTATTGTAATATACTAATATCAAAAATAATTTTTTAAATAAAAAAATTATTTTAATATATTTTTAAATAAAAAATACTTAAAAATATAATCACAATCACGCCTTTAACCATATCGTAACAATAACTTTTATGTTTTCTTACCCATCCCACGCGACTGCCCTTTTGTTTTCTTGAATCAGCAACCAATGCATCCTAAATAATAATCATTCTTTCACTTCTGTTTCTATGCAAAATATATGACCAAAGTACGAGAACTGCTTTCTTTTTTACTTTTGAATATTGCAGATGTCAGCATTAGATTTAAGAGGAAAGAAATAAAAGGCGATAAAAGTTCAAATTACTTTAGCGTCCCGTAAGTGAGGGGTTATTAGTTCTTACAATCTTAAATTCTCAAAGTTCTCCGTACAAGTTATGTGACAATCAACAGTAAAAAAAAAAAAACTTCAATGTGTGAGAAAAACCCGTGTATCATGTTTTTGCATTGATTTGAAAGATTACAATATACTCAAAACATTCATGTTGGTGGTGATGATATGGGACTCCCACCCTTCTCTATTCATCTAACAAATATAAAGAAGAATACAGAGTAATTTGGTCATGGTTTTTACAAGCTGCTAAGACAAAGGACGACTTGCACAGACCTGGAATTAGAAGAGAAACTGTAGCAGTAAAAGAAACTTATGCTGCCTTGTCCTTTCTTCTCCTCTTCTTGTCACTAACTTATTTTGTTCCACTGTCTTTTTTCCTTTCTTCTCACGGGTTTCTTCTCTCCAGAGTTCTCTCCAGTTTTCTTTTCTTTCTGTGTGCTGTTGGATTCCCTTTTTATAGGTGCATTTTAATCCTTTTATAAGAGAATACAAATCCCTGCTCTTAATAGGATTCTATATTGGGAACTTGTTTATACGTTTACCATCAATCCTTCTTTTCTTGAATCAGAGATTGAAATTTGAATCTTGAATCAAAATGGAAGGCTAAGCTGATTGAGGGGGTATGTTTGGCATGAAATATGTAACTGATTCTGAGAATTAAAACCTGATTTCTTGTATCATGGTTGTAGCCAACATATAAGAGAAGATGCTCTTTGCTTGACTCATAGAGAGAGCATCAAATTTTAAAAGATAAATCTTACATCAAAATGAAAAAGATGATTGCTGGTCTTGGAGGGAGGCTGATTGAATGGGCATGTTCGGCTCAGAATCTGTAGTGAATATTGGAAGTTAAATTCTGATTTCTTGCACGAAGATTGTATCTAACATGTTAGAAAACACGTTTCTTTCATTTTTATGCCACCAATAGATTCAATTTGGACCAACATCAAGTCCTTAATTAGCGTGAGAAGCAGGCATTTCTACCTTTTTGCCCAAAAGTCAAACTCTAATTTATTGCACCGAGATTGTAGCTAACATGTTAGAAAACACGTTTCTTTAATTTTATGCCACCAATAGATTCTAGTTGAACCAATATGAAGCCTTTAATTGGCTTGAGAAGTAGCCATTTCTACCATTTTGCCCAGAAGCCTGCAAAGATCATGAACAAAATAGTGTTGTTTCCTTCAAAACTTCAACGGTCTGTTCTCTAATTTAAGTAAAACTCACCATTTCACTCAGAGTGAAACGACCTCGTTTTCCCCCCAACAGAATTAGGTTTCATCTCTGATTTAATTTCACCAAACCCCATCATAGTCCCTCCATTTCAGTGCATTTTGCTCCTTGATTCCTGGTCTTTCAATTTATTATTTTTGGTTCATTTCCATCATTTTTTTTCTAATTGTTTTCCGATTCAGCCCTTGACCGAAATAAAATCTACCTCTAAATTATCCACGTTATTTATTTTAGTTCTGATCCTCTAATTCTTTATTTTTAAGTCAAATTAACTTTAAATTTTAAATTTTTCTTTCAATTAAACCCTTAATTAATATTATAATTGGGCTAATTGTTTCAACTCATCCTCGAATTTTAATTTCTCTCAATTTTAGATTTTAGATAAATGAAACCAATTTAATCCCATTTCTCTTTAATTCAGATGTTAATTATGACTTAAAAATTTTCAAACTTTATTCTTACTCGTGATATTCAAATATTAGTCCAATTGCAGCCAAACTTGGACAGATATTTATTATATATGTGTTTGTATGTGCGCGCTTGTCAAATTGAATTACAACAACAACAACAACGCAGATATTTGGGTGAATATTGTACCCAAGCAAACTTGGGCAGGCTAGTGAGCTTAGTGGTGTGAAGACATCAAGATGAAAGTAGTAGATTAATTTAATTGTCAATAGGGAAGCTAAACCTCGAAAGAAATATCCATATTTCTACCAAGTGAACATCCGACTCTCTATCTAATTTCTATTGTCTATTATTGTTGCACCACTCTTGCAAAATTCCCCGCACTTGAATCTTGAAATATATACTTGTGCATAAAGATATTTTCCTTCTCAAAAGACTTACAAATGTTGTTTTTTACTCTTGACTCTCAGAAAACTCCAACAAGTTTTCTAAAAGAAAAGGCAAAAATTTCAAAATTCCACAATCAAGTTAGTTGGTCGCTTTTGATTTGACTCAATAAGGTTGGTGATTTTAGATTTGACTTGGTTTTAATTTTAAATTGAGATTGGTTTTCTTTGATTTGATCTTGGTCACCTCTAATTTAACCTAATTTTAATTTCAAGTTCAGGTTTGTTGTTTTTTATTTGACCTGGTGAAGTTGGTCAATTAATTTTAATTTTAATTTTAAGTCGAGGTTAGTCTAATTCAATCTGCCCCATTTGATTTTTTATTTTTAGAGCCGGTTCCTTCTCGACTCGACAGTTTTTCAAAGTTTTTTTAATTTTTTTTTCAGTTAGTCCAACTCACAAAGAATCCTTATATATAACGAAGGTGATTTTGTTTTGCTGAAGAGATGATTTCTCGGCGAAGAAGAATGTATTATGAGAATATAAAATGGTGGATGAACAAGGCACAGCATGTCCATATATCACGAAGGTGAACTTATTACAAGCCCGTGGTGAAGCTGAACTTATTGCAAGCATGAAAGGTTCAAAATGAAAATAGAGGAATCGGAATGACATTTTAATTCTAATACTATTTTTGGAATAATAATAAAGAATTTAAAAAATTAGGAAAAATTAATTTAAACCTCCTAAGGTTTAAGTAATATTTTTCCTTCTATATTAAAAAATATATTTTTTTTACATAAGGAATGAAATTAGTTTTATTTGCAAGAATATTTACCCAAAGTGCCTTTATAAGTGGAAGAAGAAAATAGAAAAACAAATCCAAATTAGCTCAGAAAATAAAAAACACAATAGAATATATAGGATATAATTCAACCTTAATCCCATATTTCTTTTATTCATATATTATCAATCTCTGATTCAACAAAGAATGTCAAGTGAGTATAAAAGGCGTCATAAGAGTACCAATAGAAACAGCTCAGCCGCATCTTCTTCCCCACCACCAAACCTAGCCATTTTCTCCACCATCAAAACCACCATCTAAGCTGTGACAAAACTGAGACTAACACAACCCAACCATCAAATCTAGGATAGCATATAGCTATGCCTTCGTTTCCACCACCATAACAGCAAAATCAAACAAACTCAAATCACTAGTAACCCTTCACAGTAACCACCATTCTTCAGCCATCAATAGCCATTATCCAAACTCGAACTAGTCCATCTCCTCGCCACCAACCAGATGTGCAAACAAAACCACAACGCCTAATTTTATTTATAGCATATTTAATTAGGGATTTACTTTTTTTTTTCCTAGGCTCTCCCTTTTTTTTTATAGAATTTTTTTTAATTATTCATGGTTTTATTTATTTATAGATGGGTTCATTTTGCCGTGATTTTGTTTAATAAAACACGGATTTGTATGCTAATAGATAATTATAGTGTTTGATTTTTATTTCCTATTTCTAGTACGAAATTGACGATAAATTTAATTATAAAGTGTAGATTTTATGTAAATTTTGATAGATTTTGAGAGAGAGGGGGAGATGAGATTTTAATTAAAGAGAGAGGAAAAAAGAATTATATTTTTGAGATATAGGTTGTGAATATACAAGGACATTTTTATCTTTTAATCAAAGTAATTTTTTAAATGTAAGAGGAAAAGTGTTATCAGACTGAAATAAAATAATTAAAAATTAAAAATAATCTCAGAAATATTCATGACAATACAAATAATAAAGGTGATTGTTGTAATACTAGTGAAAATGATTGAAAAGGAGAAGTAGATTGTGACATAGTGATAAGATTACAATAACAATGATAATATATTTTAAAAGTTATGTCAATATTATAGGAGAAGGTGGTGGAAAAATAATAGTAAAACAAGATACAATAATAATAATAGATGGTTGAGAAGGAGAAGTAAATTGTAAGATAGTGATAATATTACAGTAATAACGATAATATATTTTAAAAGTTATGTTACTATTATTGGAGGTGGTGGGGAAATGATAGTAGAATATAATATAATAATAATAATAATGTTTTTTTAACAAAACAATTGATGTTTTTATAATGGCTCAATTAATCTATTTTATATTATTCATTTGGGATCATTTGTCCTCCTAGTTTTATTTCTGGTGACATAAGCCTATCGCTAAGCCTAATATCTTAAAATATTTATAATAAATCAGCGACCAACACTATTAATAAAATTAACAACCAATTTTTTATCCGTTGATGTGGAATTTTACAATTTTAACTATCATGATGATGGTAGTGCAATGGTTAAAGGGGTAAAAATGGTAAAAATGGTTAATATGTAATAAAAAAATAAATAAAAATATACCATTTTAAAAAAATAAACTAATTTATATTCTTGTTTTTATTCTTATCTTTCCTTGTGAGAAAAATTATCTTTAATTTTCTTGAACACTTTTTATTTTTATTTTCATTTTCACTTTACTTTTTTCAACTAAATACCTATACAACCTCATAATTCTCATAATTTGGATTGAAAAATAAAAAAAAAATCCTAAATTAAGGTACATACTAAAAATGGGACCCAACAAATATGTGTATAGGGCCTGTTTGTTTCTGCGTTTCAAAAGCAATTTTGAAAAAAAAAAAAAAATTTTTTATTTTTTTATTAACTTCAAATTAATATATTTTTAGTGTTTTCAAATTATTTTGATGTGTCAATATCAAAAATAATTTTTAAAAAATAAAAAAATTATTAATATATATTTTGGCACAAAAAGTTATTTGAAAACCAACCGCAACCACACTTTCAAAGAAACCCTCAAGTGATTCTATTTATTTTTACGTTTTAAAAATATTTTTTAAAAATTAAATATTTATTTTGAAAAAATTAATATTTTTTATGTTTTTAAATTCATATTAATTACTATATTAAAAATAATTTTTTACAAATATATATATATATATATATTAAATAAAAAAATATTTTAAAAATAACTAAGAACAAGAGAGTTTATAAACAAAGAGTTTAAAATTAACAAAGAGTGTTTTTAAAAAACACACTTCACAGCAACCCCAACTCTCAAAGACTAATTTGCAAGGATGTGAGATCATTTCAGTACGTACGAAAGAAGCAAAAGAGTTAAATTGATTAAGCATACTAGGCTCTAAAATATTCCTGGGGCGGCTGATTCTGACGCACCCCTTTGACATTGCAGTTAATATTATAAGTTTTCTCACTCCAATGCATTGAATCTGTGTAGAACCTACTGCTGCTTCTGTTACAAGCATGTACATAACTTCCTTCTAGGTTCAAATGTTGATGTCGAATGTTGATGTCCCAAGCGTGTGATTCTATTTTTTCTTTCTTTCTCTTATGCCCAGCTGTTGCTCTATCCCTCTTGGTCCTGTAGTGTAATTTAGATGGGAGGTCTGTTTTCAAAGCCGACGACTAGACCAGCACATAAAACTTTAATATTTACTCTGAATTAAAGATAAAATGAAGAAGAAGAAGAAGAAGAAGCTTCAGTGTTTCTATATAAGGATGGCCCCATAACCTAATAGCTTAGGCTATTTGACCATCACTGTGTTCAAGATCCTTACTGTTGCAAGCATATGATATTTTCCTCTCACAATTAGTTTGGAGGAACCTTTCTATACAGAACCTTTATAACAGTTAGAAAAGTTTGCAGCAAAACGCTTTCTATACAGAAGCCTTCAGATCAATAATTAAAAAGGTAGCATCTGGCTCATGGAGTTACTTCTTTATGTATTCAGTATTCCTGGTAAATAATCAAGAGATAAAGAATGCTCCAATGTGGCATCCGAGTGGTAAGATTTGAGACGAAAAGGAATGCCTGGAGAGGACCTGTAAACTAGGAATCTCAGCGGGAACATGATTTTTTAAAGTATTTGAATGAAATAAAATGAAAGTTGGAGCATTTTAAGGGAAAATAACACGTCATTAGATAAAAGAAAAATTAATAGAAGGACAGAAGTGTTTGATTGAAAATTCTGAAAGAATCGATATACTGAAAAAACATTTCATACACTCTAATAAAAGAGGTTTAAAGTTGGTGTAATAATATAGCAACTATCTCCAAATAATGCTTGAACTAAAACAAATGTGTAATGTATAAGAAATGGCCCAGTCCCCATCTGGGATAAGAAATGAATGCTTGAACTAAAACAAATGTGTAATGTAATGTAAGAAATGATTCAGTCCCCATCTGGGATAAGAAATGGCCAGTAAAGGTGTTTCAACAATTTTTAGATCTAAGACAAATTTTTATGTTTGGTAACTTGTAATGTAATGCAATCAAATGTGTAATGTAATGAGATGATTTATTACATTTTTTTTTCCTTCAAATCTTGAAGTAAAGTGATGGAGGTCTTGACAAAGTTTCTCTTTATAAGTCACTATAATTTTCAAAACAATTTACTATGGTCCCTAAATTTTATTTTTATTCACAAATTTCCTTATTTAATTTTTGTTGTTCCTTGTATTCTATATATAAGATGCAGCAAAGCAAGAGCAATATAAAACTCAGAAGATTCTCCTGCCAGCTTTCAAATCCTTTAATTCCGTCTCTCGTGTAATTGATCATGAACTACTGGAAGGCTTTCCAATAAAATATGTAGAGCACACAGGGCGTACACAGATAAATCCTAGCAAATGATTAGGACATGCATGCACACAAGTCAACAGAGAAGCCTTAAAATACACAAATCCACCTCTTTCTTAGTGTTCAAATTCTATTATCCTCCAAAACTTTAGCTGTTCAGTGGATTAAAGCACAAGTTTCCCATTGGATTAGAATCCCATCAATGTAGTGGGATTAGGTTAGGTTAGCTGTTAATTAACAGATTACGCGTGACCTTTTATATATTTCTTAACATTTTCCAATCATCCTCCCTTTCTTTTGTTTGTGTTAAATTAGCTAGCTTTTGTTTGTTATGTAAATGACAACATGGCTATACAAAGTGATCATCGTGCAACATCTGAAGGAATCCTAGAGAATGTTTGGGCAAGCTACATTGGAGAACATAGAGGAGACAAAGTAACAAGCCATGACGAACAAGAAGAGTTTAAATCATCGCAGGAATTGCCTAGTCTTGATAGTAGAGATGGGTCAAAGGAGGTTCTCGAAAGGCTACCAAGTCTAGGCAGATGGATATCGATGGGTACAGAGTCCTGGGAGGGACTTCTTGATGGAATCATTCCTGAAATAAACTATAAAGAACTTACTTCCAATGATAGAGAAGAAAACAAAGGCCCCAGCAGCCTAAGCTCAGAAGAGAATACTGTGAAAACAGAGAAAGTGACTACCAGACACTACCGGGGAGTAAGGAGGCGGCCTTGGGGCAAGTATGCAGCAGAGATAAGGGACTCTTCGAGAAAAGGAGCTCGAGTCTGGCTTGGAACTTTTAAAACAGCTGAAGAAGCAGCTTTGGCTTATGATAAGGCTGCTTTGAGAATTAGAGGCCCCAAGACATACCTCAACTTCCCACTTGAAACAGTAGCCAAGGCAATGGGCATTGACTGCTCCGAAAATGACTACAGTGTTTCATCTACCACAACTTCACAAGGGTATGACACGTCTTGCATAATTCTGGGAAGCGGTGACAAAGTTTCAGTGGTCCCTAGAAGAAGGGTATCAAGAGATTGGGAAGTGAACAATGATTTGATAATTATGGAACAACCTGGACTTCAGAGAATGGCTTGCGTAGAAGAATTGTCTGTGGATGATTTCGACGTGGTAGAATTTCAGGACCTGGGGAGTGACTACCTGGACAGTTTGTTTTCCTCTTTCTAGATGGATAAATTAGCCATTTATTTTGTTTTATATTCAATCTCGTCATAATTCCTTAGATATGGAATATGTGGCATCGCTTTTTTTCCCTGTCATTTCTTTTGTTTTATTCAATCTCGTCATAATTCTTAGATATGGAATATGTGGCATCGCATTTTTTCCCTCTTAAGTGTGTAATTAATGTCCCCGTTATACCACAACCATTGTCTTGGATTGAGCCCCAGAAAGTGTAGGAATATTTTAGAGGCGGCTTCTACGGGTAATTCAAGAGGTAGCTCTCATCCTGTACAAAGGTAGAGCATTTTGTTCCGTAAGGGACATGGTTCCCACACATGGCTAGGCTCAGCTTTAATATCATTTATAATGCACCCAAACTCGAGGGAGAGGTTTGGTGCTTAAATGAATAGCTTCTATGTCTACAAGTATAGCACTAATAAGGCCTCTTATCCTCATATCCCATAAAAAAAATATTCCTTGTTGAACATATTTAACCATACCTTTTATCTACCCAATCTCCCAATAATGTTTAGATGTGAGATATAGGACATGACATTTTTCTACCTTCTTAAGTTTGTCATGTCCCCATCGCACTACAATCATAGTCCATGATCGAGCCCTGAACACTGTAGGATTCTAGAGGCGGCTGCTTTGGGTTCAAGAGGTGTCTTCCACCCTGTACGAAGATGTAGCACTCTGTCTCGCTTAGGTCTTAATTAGTTGCCACAGTAAACTAGGGATGGCTTTGATACCATTTATAATGCCTTATACCTGAGGAAGGAGCTTGATGCACAAATGAACAGCTTGTTGCTTATAGGTTCATTAGCCATACGTTCTATCTTTTTTAATCTTCCTATAATGTGTGTGGCATGGGACATTTCGATAAACTTTGGTCTTGAAAATGGATAAGAGTAAACTAAGAAAAGATAAAAACGAGTCACAGGAGGGAAAGCTATTTTACCTGGAACACTGCTGGAACAGGAACTGGTACATAGTGGTGGCATATGTGCTGGACGCGCTGGCATGTTTGCCGCATGTGGGACGGCGGTGAATGTGGGACGCGGGCACCAAACCTGCAAACAATTGCTAGAAATTTAAGCTTTCAATCCCTTTCCACTGGTTACCACTAACAGTGATTCACACTTTTCCCAATATGATCAGAGGTTTAAGCCCTTTTTCTACTTCCATTTCAAACAAGTTTTTTTATGTGTTAGGTTTTTACTAATATCGTTGGTGATGTGCATGATTCAGGTCCACAATGACCTGGTGGTGTGATTCAGGTGGAGGTCGGTTCAAGAAAGGTTCAAGGGTGGGTTGAACTGGCTCGGTTAGAAAGAGGACATTGATTTGGGTTGTGTTGAGTGTTTTAACAGCGTGAGGGTTTGGAAAATGGCAATGAAAAGGATGAACAGTGGATGATTAGTGATGGTGGTAGTCGCTTGATGAGAGAAGGGAAAGTATATTTGATTTGTAGATGTTTCGGATTAGTGTGCTTTGTTTTGGTTGGAGGATATGGCGGTCAGTAATGGATTGACTAGAAGAAAAGAAAAAACAAAGAGAGAATGATGGCTGCCGGACTTCGGCAAGGTGAAAGGAGAGATAACTATTGTGATTTTTCCTTTTAATTTTTTCTATTTTAAACTAGTCATTTCTTTTTAGAGAGAATGATTGTTTTTCTTTCTTTCTTTTCTCCTTTATTGTGTGAGTGTGTGTGTGTGTTCCTTTGTATTTATTTATATTTGTTTATATCCTCTCCTTTCTTCTCTTATATTCTCCTTTCTTACATCTTATTTTCAGTTACTTGGGAAGAGGGCTATAATTTTAAGGTCATTTTGTTCCCTCTTTTTTTTTTAATTATTTATTTCACTCACCAATCTTTTTGTTTCATTTTATTTTTATTTATTTTATTATTATTATTGCTCTCCTTTCTTCTCTTATATTCTCCTTTCTTACATCTTATTTTCAGTTACTTGGGAAGAGGGCTATACTTGTAGATTGACGGAATTACACCAAAAATATATATTTTTTTAAAATTTTGTATCTATTATTTCTGTTAGTTTATTTTATTTTTTGAAAAGGTTTGGGAAAATGAGGGTAAAAAACTAGTTGCAACAATATTGTGATGCTCTATATACCATATTTGAGGATTATGAAAAGATTAAATAAGATAAAAGAAATGACTAACGGATGTAAATGAAGCAATGAATATTCCATTTTGTCGATGAGGAAAGGAGGCCCAAGAAGTTCTGTATTTATAAAGACCTAGAAGTTGTAGAGTTGTCCACCAAAAACAAATTAAGCTGAAGGCCTCCTCTGTCAAATTTAAGATAAAAACTTTTGTACACTTTCTTGGAGAATTGATTTTGAGTGAAATCAGAAGTGACACGACATATAAAAAAAGAACAGCGTATATTGCCCTCAAAACCCTAAAAAAAATAGTTAAAATTGTTGAAGAAAACTTACAGGTTTGAGAATTCTGAGATATAAAATTTGTTCTCGATGACCAAGGGCCTAACATGAAATAAATCTAGAGGTTTATACTAAAATAAAAAAGGATATTTAGATACAAGCTATAATTTTTCTAATTAAGCGCAGTATGGTCTAGATCTAGAGGTTTGGTTCACTAAAAGGTCTGGAAGTAGAACTTCGAAATGGATCCTAACTTCGATAAGGCATCTGATGGCTTTATAGTCATTGCCACGCTTTACGCCACTGAATCAGCGTTTTAAATTGGTAAGATTTTCACAGACCAGATACTTGGATCAGAAGTTATCGACAAAGCAACAGTTTATGCTTGCACTCCAAGTTGTTTTCTTGAATTTTTTTTATTTAGATTAATATAAATATTTAGCTTAATTGATAATATCTCAATTTTATAAATTTTAAAATTAAAAATCATGGAAGTTTTCATTAATTTTAAAATTTACAGAATTTAAATCGATAATTTTTTAAAAAAATTTAAAATTTAACTAATTAAATTATTTCTCTCAAATATTATCTTATTATTTTCTTGAACTTTCATCTATCATCTGCTCCCTAAACTCTCTAGCTAGCGTCCCATGTCAAAATGTTAGCTCTTAGTGCTCTAAAAACTACTCGTCAATCCATCCCTCGAGGTAAACTTTAAGGACGGGAGGATTGGTTCTTAAAGCTCGGGAACTAGATTATAATGCCATGGATATTGCAGAGACCAAAAAAAATATACTATTGCCTCATTAATTACACTTGACCTCTTCAATGCTTATATTGGGTGCGGGTGGCAGCTGGAAGGCCTACAGGCCAAAAGAAGTCAAATAAGGGAAACAAACTGAAATACTCATACGCTGATAGCGACGCCTTGATTCTGATCTTTAATCTAAATCGAAGGGCAGGTGGGAAATAGAATTGAAGGAAGATTCAAATTCGATTCGATAATTGATTACAGCACTTTTGGTCAAATTTGATCACTACAATTAGCCGACCAATTCTTGGACCATTTTGACGTGACCCTAATATCTTTGCAAGCATGGAATTTAAGAAATTGGGATGTTTTATACGTGGTGTGAAGGTAATATTCCACGATCACATGGCTATTCAAAACCTTAAAAGTTCAATGTCCCAATATATATATATATATATATATATATATATATATAACATGCACATGATATTGGAATATTGAATTGAACCAGTCAAAGGCATGGCCCTGTATGAAAAATGATAAAAGAAAGGGAAAAAAACAAACAAATTCTTACACCAACAATTTTGCCACCAAAGCTGGTCTCTTGGACCACCCTCAGCACCTCCATTTACGCCACCAAATCATGTGCCCACCTCAGTCACCACATCTCATATCCCAATTCCATAAGAAGTGCTTGTTTTTTTGACAAATCCATTTTCAATTCGATAATTTGTTTCGGTTGATTTAATTATCAAAGTCCTGCACAGTTATGTGGGGGAGAATAGATAGATTAAGTAGCGTTTCGAAGATGTTTTTGTAAAAAAAAAAAAAATTAAATCATTCGAAGATGTTTTTGTAAAAAAAAAAAAATTTAAATCAATTTTTTATATTATTTTATTATATTGATGTTAAAAAATATTATTTTGATGTATTTTTAAATAAAAATTATAAAAAAAACTGAATATTAAACACAAATGATATTAATTAATAATTCCTGGATGCAATCACATTTTCGGCAGGTCATCCACATTAATTAACATTTGAACCACAGTAAGACAGGCATGTGGTTTTCCGATTTTAGGATTTTTACACACTGCGTATGAACTTCATTAATTTTTAATCACAACTTTAAATCTTGGGATAGGTTGAATTAATTATAATATTTAGTTCCCTAGAACTCTTCTTTGCTCTTGGCCTTTCTGGCACTATTCTTATTACGAAATAACACTCGAAAGATGCAATTATATTTGTGCATTTGATGCACTCTAAAACCATACAAACTGACATCTTCTTATATACAAAACCCAAAAACGAAAAAAAAAAAAAAAAAAAAAAACAAGACAAAAAAGAAAGAAAGAAAGAAGAACGATTCAAAACGTTCCAGGCAGAGATTTCCCTCGCTATCTCAACAAAATTAAGCAAAAGCGAGTAATTAATTCTCGAGGATATCCGACCCCTGACGGCGTGACTCCCCACTTGTGCTGCTCTCTGATTCAGATTGTGATGTTGCAATAGTTATTGTGCTAGAGCTACCGCATGAATCCATAGCTTTTTTACTTGACGTCCTTGTTGAGCTCGAAATTGGCTGAAAGTTTTGAGTTGATATAGCAGCCACCACTTCAGCTGGAAAATTAAGGAGGGCCTTAGAGCCACGCATGCTAAAAGCAGCCCTATCATAAGCCAGGGCAGCCGCCTCCGCCGTTTCGAATGTGCCTAGCCATATACGAGCCCCGTGTCTAGTGGAGTCACGAATTTCTGCAGCATATTTCCCCCACGGCCGACGCCTCACGCCCCGGTAATGCTTCTTTGCTATGACTGTCCTCGCTGGTTGGAGCATGCCTGGAGTGTTGATTTGGCTTCTCGGAAGTATATTATATGTACTGCTATTCGGGGCACTGGCCTCGTTGATCATCTGATATATGACCATGTCTTGTGAGTCATTCTCATTAAAGGGGAGCTCATGGCTCTGGGAGCTTAATACCATGGTTTGCTTATTACTCGGAAGGAGATCTAGCTGTAGTTGATTTCGTGGGATTTTGGGGTTTTGGGAATAAGCTTGAAGAGTGTAAAACGGGGCTCTAGACTAGTATTTAAACTTCGATAGGTTGTGTGGGGTCTTCCGAACTTTTATTATTCAGGAAAGTTCACGGAACCACCCGAACAGTACGTGGATAGCTTTTTACAGTGTTTTAATAGTATATTTGGTTGAAAAATTATTAAATTAATATTTATTTTTAATGTTTTTTATATTTTTAATGTACTAATATTGAAAATTAAAAAAAAATTATACTTAAAAAAATATATATATTTTACGTTGCATGCCAAACATATCTTCAACTTGTAGGCACGTGGCATAGATGAATTTGCCCCTGGTAGGTATCTTTCTACTGTTATTTTACAAGGTGAAAAGGCACATGAATACCAATGGATGGTGTTCATGTCGTCCTTTTGTCGTGTCATACGATTATAGCACGTCATTATTGACTTTGTACAACATTATTGCCTAAAAGTTCATTAAATTTTATGGAAACGAATCTGATTTTATTATTTGGAAAAAAAATAAGAATGAAAGTCAAAATTAAAGAAAAAAACATGTGACTTTTTTTTTCAAATTTCCTTTTTTTTTTCAAATTTCCTTTCTAACACATAATAGAATTTTATTTACATTTGATAATAAGAGTTTGAAAGAGAAAGAAAAACATATAAAAACATAAAAGGAAAACCAGCGATTAGTTGGTTGAATTTTATTAAAAATAATGGTTAAATTTTATAACAATATGTTTCTCTTGATAAGAAAAGCATTATTAAAATGTTTTTAAGTGGTTAGAGAGATAAAAAAAATTTAATATACTTAAAAAAATATATATATTTTACGTTGCATGCCAAACATATCTTCAACTTGTAGGCACGTGGCATAGATGAATTTGCCCCTGGTAGGTATCTTTCTACTGTTATTTTACAAGGTGAAAAGGCACATGAATACCAATGGATGGTGTTCATGTCGTCCTTTTGTCGTGTCATACGATTATAGCACGTCATTATTGACTTTGTACAACATTATTGCCTAAAAGTTCATTAAATTTTATGGAAACGAATCTGATTTTATTATTTGGAAAAAAAATAAGAATGAAAGTCAAAATTAAAGAAAAAAACATGTGACTTTTTTTTTTCAAATTTCCTTTCTAACACATAATAGAATTTTATTTACATTTGATAATAAGAGTTTGAAAGAGAAAGAAAAACATATAAAAACATAAAAGGAAAACCAGCGATTAGTTGGTTGAATTTTATTAAAAATAATGGTTAAATTTTATAACAATATGTTTCTCTTGATAAGAAAAGCATTATTAAAATGTTTTTAAGTGGTTAGAGAGATAAAAAAAATTTAAATTAACTATATGTTTTTAATTTATTTTGTATTTTTTTAAGTTAATGAATAGATTTTTTGAGGTAATAAGGGTCTTTTTTAGGTGTTTTTAGATAAAAATAGATTAAAATTAAGTTTTTAGAAAAAAAAATATTTTTTAGCACTTATTGTAAATTAAAAATTAGATTTGTAAATGACACGCTATCTATCTTTACAAATAACATATCATTCTTTTTTGTAGGCAACGTGTCATTTGTCTTGTTTAGAACAAAAAAAAAAACCTAACTACTGGTCTAGGTTGGCAAGTCCTTGTGATTAGCTTTTTTTTCTTTCAATTAAATAAAATTAATTTTAAAAAAATTAATGAATATAAAATATATTATATATTGTTTTCAAAAAATATTAAGTTAGTTAATATATTTTTGATATTGTTTTAACAAAATTCACTTCATTTTCACTTTGTTCTTGAATAAAACAATAGAAATATTTGTGGTAATATTAGCAAGTGTTTTTTACAATCCATTGTGATCATTTTTTTAATTTAATTCGGTTGTTTAACTATGATTGCCTATTTTTTATCTAGTAATTAAATAAAAAATAATTTTAAAAAATTATTATATCTACTTGGATCCACGACCAATGTGGATTTAATAAGTTTATTTTTTTATTAGAGAATCAACTTAATTGATCTCGTCATTCCAATATTTTAAAAACATGTTATCTTAAAATTCTTTTAAGTCAAACCACGTCTTTACAATTCAAATATTAAGAGTTAAAATTGAAAAAAAAATAAATTTAAAGGATTATACTGAGAAAAAATATTTAAATTGAAAAATGTTTCAAAGTAAAAAAAAATAAAATAAAAAAATAAAGAACAAATTTAACATAAAAATTAAATTAAATTAAATGACAAGAGATGAAATTTATAAAAAAAAATTAATTAAAAAATTAAAAATAAAATAAATACAAATTAAAAAAATAGATTGCAATTTGATATATAAAAAAATTAAATAAGAGTGAAATTTAAAAAAATTAATTTTATAAATAATTCCATATATAAAAAAAAATCATAATTTGAATAAGTCTTCTTGATGAATTAGTCGTTGCAAAAATTGAGCTATGTTGACCTTACACTGCCTAAAAAAAACACACTACTAAAATGACTCATACACAGTCCTAGAAAGCACCATTTAATGCCTTTTTAGTAATACGTTTTAAAAATATTTTTGAAAAAAAATTAATTTTTTTAAATTAATAAATTTTTAATATTTTTAAATCATTTTGATATGCTGATGTTAAAAATATTTTTTAAATAAAAAACTATTATTTTTATATATTTTAAAATAAAAAATATTTTAAAAATCAAATACAATCATACTTCTAAATACACTCTTAAACATTAATAAATATCACATGTGTTATCCGAATAACATAGCCAACACTTACATAGAGATAGAGACATGTGCTAGGTGTCTAGCGCTTGTTTTATCAATATTTATTATTTATAAAAAAATATCATTTCCCTCTCTACCTATCTAATTATTAGAAATAAAAATTATATCAACTAACCATGTTATTTAAATAATTAAAATTTTCCAACACTAGGATCATAGCTTTGTGTCATTGACACCTTTATCAAAGGATCATAGCTTTGTGTCATTGACACCTTCATTGAGTATTATATTAGTAACCAAATGTCTATTATGTCTGGTGCGCTAGATGCTTAATTTAATATTATGGCCTATATTTTTATTTCTGAATGATGATGATATTCATGAATTCATCGTAGCACTTGTTTTGTTATACACTGGATATGCTATTGTTTCCTTGTTTTTTATGTCTTCTCCACACAAAGCCATATGAGTCTTGTATCATTGGATCATTGCATGATTATTTTAAGTCCAAAACAAAATTAATGGGGGGAAACTTTTGATCATATATATGTCAAAAACTTGGTTAATTCTTTTAATAACTAATTCAAATCTACTGAAAATCATTGGAGTTTTTTTCTCAATGTATAATAATATTTCAATAAAATTCACTCCTAAAACATTATAGTTCTCTAATATCATCTCAAAAGAATTATTTGTTTTACTTTATTTTAAATTTTTATGAGTTCATTTAAAAAATAAAAAATAAAATTTTTTTTTAAAAAAATACTAGATTCAAGAAGCATTAGGCCTAGTATGCGGCGTCCATTATATTGGAAAATGAACTCGCTAATAATGATTTTTAAAACCATTAAATATTTTTTTGATAATTTTTGGATTAGCATTTCCCTATTTTCTCTCCATCAATTATTTTAGAATGGAATACAAATAAATATAAAGAGATAAATAAAAAATTACCAATAAAAAACTATAAATATCTTGAAATCAATCAAATCACATAAGTGCCATCAATTGTGTTTTGATGAGCTGTTTCAACATCAATTCTTTTACAAGATTATCTACAACTAGTTTCCTACCTATATATTGGGTCATTTTCAAGTCTATATTTTATTTTATTTTATTTTATAATAATAAAAATAAATATTTTTAAGCGTTTAAATAATTTAAATTCTTTATCAAAAATTATTTTTTCTGTGTGTTCATGCATTTATAGATACTTTTTTTCTAGAAATTGTTGCTATAGTTTCATACATGAGCAGTAAAAAATAATAACTGATATAACAAAAATTATAATCTTATTTAAGACACCACGTAAAAATTGTTGGATAGCAACAAAATTAGCATTAAAAAGTTTTTTATCGGGTCATTTGAAATAAAAATAATAATGAAAATTATCAATTATATAATTACTGATTAAAGGTTTTTATTGTTAATTAAAAATGAAATTTTTGACAAAATAAAAATAATTAAAAAATCAAGAAATATTTGTTAATGATTCCACTAGTAAAAGGACACATCATTATTTTTTAATATAACTACTGAGGGAAGCATTTTATCATTAGTTTATAATGAAAGTCTTGTTGGTTAATTTAAAAGTGTTATAACCAATAACAACTTATTTTTCATTAAAAAAAAAAATTACAGCCCCTCTCATATTTTATCACAAATCTAGCTCTTATCCTCATAAATTCAATCATTTCAACACATAATAGTGTCAGTATCACTATTTTGGTTGAATTATTTTTTGAAATATTCCTTATACCAACTAAGCAAACATACTCATTTATAATTTAGATTAATTTATTAATTTTTTTATATAGTATTTCTAGTTTGCTTATATATTTATGTTTTTACATCTTTTTCATAGACAATCTTGTTATATTCAAGTATGTTTTGTATGTTAACGTTAATTTATTTGGCACTTGAAAAAAAATAATTTGTTTAATTTGATTAAATTAAGTTTAAATTTGTAATTTAGATGTGTTATACTGGAAGAAATGATTGGTTATTTAACATATATCAATCATATTATATCAATTTTATTGTTAAGTTAGAAATTTTAGAAAAAGAAAGATTTTTGTATGGAATTGATAATAATTATATGTTATGAATTTAGATTGAATAAGTTTTAATTTATCAAATGATAAATAATTAGTTTGGTACCAAATACTTATTGTTAATTTGATTTATTTAGTTCACATTGACACAACATTAAAGTTTTGTACAAATAATAATTGGTTATTAAATTGTGAATTTATTGTTAATTATCAAAATTAAATTTTGAATTGATTGTTGTATTATTAATAAACATTGTCATTAATATTCTATATAGATTTTTTAAGAAAAGAATGATCATTTTTAGATGTATCGAGATTCATCTCAAGATATCTTTATAACTAAGGCTCACAATACAAGATCGAGTTACAGCATCTCAATCGTGGACATTCAATAATACAGCTTGAGATGGCCATTAGTAACCATTTAAAAGTTGGTTAAAGAACGAGTTGCTGCTACGACAACCAATCTATAAGTTGAAGTAAAAGTTTGATTTGATTTGAAGAACAAATTAGGAAGCAATGAGAAAATATGTGGAACACCTATCCAATTATTATCCTCCCTCTTGTAGGCTTCCATGAGATTTTTCTACCTATGCTTTCTAATATGAAATGTTATGATCAGAATCCTTAATTATAACAGCTTGAATATATATATATATATATAATACTCATGTTTATATTAACTTTTATAATTATCAACATTACCTCAATAATAAGATTTCAGTTAATCTAACAATGACATTGCAAAATAAATAGGCTTAGACATGTGTATAACCTTTTTAATTTTGAGATCTTAAATGAATTATATTTATGGTGATACCCATATATGAAATACCATCTATATGCTAGTTTTTAAATGTATATCAACTTCACATAAGTTTTAGTTAAACATCAGACGTTATATTACAGTGAATCTTTATATGCCAACGCTTAAATGTAGCAATACACTTAAACTTATTTATAAATCTTTATCTAACCTCTAATTCATCACATAATAAGCCTGAATGACTATGACTCAAAGCCTAATCCTTGCATGCCTATTTGGTATACCTATTCATATACTCAAATTCAGGAGTAGAAGGTGTTATTTATTGGTTCAGTGCCTCAACTAACTTAACATCCTTATTTTCTTTATCTTCCTCAACTTTATCAATATAATGATCATCTTTGTAATCACCTGATTTAGATTCTCTATAACAATATGGAGTAGATGTCATGCCTAATCGAGCTTTTATGTTAATAATTTGTTATGTCAATATTTGGTTCCTTACATTACCATCTAAACTAGATGAACTAACTATTAGAGATATTTGTATGGTCCTTTGAGTGTTAATTGATATCCAAGTGAACTCCATATTAGGAGAGTTTCGTTGTCTAAGTCTAGTTTTAAAGTATAGCTCTAGAATATTCATCACATTAATGTTGGCAAGCCAATCATAGAATGAACACTTTGTCACTAAAAATGGATACATTAAAATAATGGACAAGACTAATCTTAGTTTGCATAATCTTCTAAGTAATTTTAACCTCAATTTCAAATATATTCTAGTCAAGTCGATTATACAACATTCTAGATAGCTTGTTAAGAGACATATCTAATGTAAAAATTTATAAACTCATTACTTCCTTCATTGTAAGTTATATCATTGTTGGTATTGATAATAATACCATCATAGAAACATAGTATTCCAATACTACGAGATATTATGTCAAACAACACAATAAAATCCAAGTCTAATTTATCAATAATGTAGGGCTAATTAAGGTATATAATTTATCAATAAAATCCTAATGATAACATAATTGGCAAAAATTAAAGAATGACAAGATTATCAATCCAATTGATGTATTTTATAGTTAATTAACATATTTTATATATAATTTGACAAAATATCTTATTTAACTTAAAAAACCTTTACCATAACCCTAATTCATATTCAAGAATAACTTAAAATCATTGATTTTCTTTAAAAATAACATCTTAAATCAATATATTTTATAGCTGATTATCTAATTCATAAAAAAAACCTGATTTTCCTTAAAAAACCTCAAATTCTAAATCCTAATATCAAAATCAATAATTAGCACAAATCCTACGAAATTGATAAAGAAGAAGTGTGTAGTATATCTCACTATTGAATATGATTGGTGGTTATAACAACCAAAATTCAATAGATAGATGTTGGTGAGAGAAAAAAGAGTCGGTTTTTTTTATAAAGAGAAAGAGATGGTGTCAATAATGGTGCACGGTAGGTCATAACAAAAGAGATGTATAATGAAAAATATGAAGAAAAAAAAATGAGGCTAAGGTTTTAATTTTTTTGGAGTTGTATATTTAGGATGAGACTTACAAGTTTATACGAGACCTGTGATTTATCGGATTATATTATTTTTTTTAAAAAATATTTTTTGAAGTGTAATTTTTTTTTTAAACTGTGCTAAAAGCTAAAGAAAAATGATTTCATGTATGATGGTTAGAGTATATTGTTTCACAAGGTTTTGCAAAGCACTTTTAAAAAAAATTAAATTTTTTTTATTTTCTTGCAGAAGCACTTTTAAAAAAAATTAAATTTTATTTTTTATTTTATTTTATTTTAAATTAATATATTTTTAATCCTTTCAAATTATTTTAATATAATTATATCAAGGATAATTTTTTAAAAATAAAAAAATATTATTTTAATATATTTTAAATTAAACATCATTTTAAAAAGTAATCACTATTAATTTCCCAACCACCATGATTCTAAATCGCAATGGCCACTTTAAACATAGATTCCAGTGGTTGCATCATCGGTGACATCATCATGATGACCAGTGAATGTGATCAACCCTTCTAGATGATGACCTGACAATCCTCATGAGCTCATCGCAATCGTAAATAATATGGTTGCGGGTCCCTTGGATGACTCACGTGGATTTTAAGAGAAGGAAAAAAAAAACAAAAAACAAATAAAGATAATTCATGGAAGAAACAGAGGACAATTATTTGACGAAAGAAAACAGGGCTAATCAAAGACCAAACGTTCACGTGGTTAGAATATTAAAAGAAGCGGATGACCACACGACGATTCTATCCACCAGTAGGTACAAGAACATCATTGCCTATATTTTGCTTTAGGTCTGATTAATATTTCTTTCAACATATATATATATATATATATATATATTGTTAATGCGTTTGTCAATAATTGTTTTTAAAATAATATAAAAATTAGTTTTATATGACTTGGTTAAATTAACATATAATTTTTTTAAATAATTGATAAAAAAATTGTTTAACTAAGAAAAATTCAAAACAATATATTTTTTAAAATATTAAAACCATAATATATTAGATTAACTTATATCAATTTAGGTTAATTTATCAAATTTGTTATCATGAGATCCTGATAGCCCTATAAAAATAAAAATAAAAAATTATGAATTTTAATTCTCAATCAATCTAAAAGGAATAAAAATAAAAATACATTTAACTAAAAAATAAGTTAAATTAGGATAACTTCATATAAAGCAAATCAAAATAAATTATAAAACTCAATTCTTAATCAATTCAATATTAAAAAATAAAATTAAAAAAATTAATTAAAAAAAACATAAAAAATCACCTGAGTCAACTTAATTACAACGAAATATACTATCCAAGTCATAAGATTAAGATAACTTCATAAAACACAAGTTGAAATAAATTGTGAAGCATAATTTCCAATCTACATAATGTTGAAGGATATAATTGTAAATAATAATAATAATAATAAATAAAATACAAAGACAAAAAAAACTAGCCAACTCGGGTTCACTTCTCAAACCTAGATCAGGATACTAAAATGACTTCATAGAAAGCAAGTAAACAAAAATATAAATTTTAATTTTAACCAATCAAATGTTAAAGAATGAAATTAAAAAAAAATATATGTATTCAAATAAAAAGAATAAAAAAACCTGAGTTAATCTGACTAACTCGCAAAACTCGCGATCTAGGTCATGAGACCATAATAATTTTATAATAAATAAATAAAATAATAATTATAAAACTCAATTTCCAATCAACCCAATGTTAAATGTTGAAGTTAAGAAAAATAATAATTTAAAAGATGATAAAAAATGACTCGAGTCAACATGTTAACCCGCAAAACTAGCGACCTGAGTTATGAGATTAAGATATTTTTATAAAAAATAAATTAAAATAAATTATAAATTATAGTATCTAATAAATCGAATGTTAAAAAATAAAATTAAAATAAAATTAAAACAATTTCGAGGATTAAAGCGAAAAAGCCTTGTTCTTTTACTGTTTATTTCTACAATACAATAAAATGCCAAAACAAGAGACAAAGGTAAGATGGCAATTATTAAAAGTTAATGATAACTTAGTCCCTGTACTTAATTTAAGTTGGTTAATTGGTACTTATAGTATGAAAAATAATCGGACGACTCCATGACTATCATCAAGTTACTAACCATCCTTCGTTAAGTAGCTTTCATTCCAGAAATACCTTGTTTCCTATTTAATTCTTCTCATCTCACCTGCAATTCTTTTCTTTTTCTTGTTTTACAAAACGAAAAACAAAATAAATTGGAAAAGAATTCAAGATTTTTAAAGCTAACATTATATGTATTCGTATCCAGCCTTCACTCACCAATTCACCCCTCCTCCTTTGGGTGAATTTTTAGGGGTAATCCATCTTTAGTGGAGGCTGATTTTGGGAGGTTCAACTCGATCCCTTCTCATATATTATTAATTATTTAAGATTTGATTTTCAAGAAAGACCATGATAAGGAATATTGTGTAAATATACAAAATATATTTACAAAAAACTATAGAAAAGAAAACAAAAAGAAGTTGTTAATTGCCTCTTGCCTCTTGCCTGCTTCCCCACAGCACGTTTTGATCCCACTAAGGCTTAATGGCATGTATTGAAGCCTCGTCGGCGTCCTTCAAACTAGCCCTTGTGTTTCTTTCGATTTGGCAAATAAACCTCTGTAAAAAAGAATAAAAATATTGTCAACTTTTATATTATGTTTGCAAGATTTATCCAGTAAGATTAAACTTGTTAAGTAAGATGACTATCAATTAAATTTTTTGGAAATGTTTAATAAATAAAATAAAAATTATTTCTTCAGAAGAAAATCTCGAAAATCTTTAAAAGTATTTTTTTATATAAAATTTTCCAAGAAGCTCTATAATTTTCAAAAGAAAACGAATTAATTATTTTGGGAGGTTCAACTCGATCCCTTCTCATATATGAATGAAATTCTAATTTTAAACTGATTGGACATAATCCTATATAACTATATATAGATGCAAAAACCCTAACCTAACCACCCAGACTACCATATGATCATCCAAACAAAAAGAAAAGAAAAGAAAAACAAAACGTAGAAGAAATTATGAAAGATAAATAATAAGAACAACAGTCACTATAGACACGCACACAGATATTGAAGAAAGGAATATGCTAACTCATCACACGCACACAGATATATATTGAAGAAAGGAATATGCTAACTCATTGGGTTCAGGGAGAAGGAAACACTAACCAAAATCTCCTTTTCATTTCGAAGTGATCCAAGAAATTGATACTAACAAATCAAAGATGATATTGAAGAATTCTACAACAAATGAAGGTTAGGAGCTAACATTGCAAATGAGAGAACTAGTTATCTTTGGTTTTTGAGGCAAGGTCGCCCGTCGGGCTCTTCATTTTCCAATTACGTTTTGGACCTGCATTCGACCACAGAAAGGAAAATCCATTAACCCCCCAGTTGATTTTATTTTTCAAACTAATGACATTGACATGTGAATTGTGTATGATCTTAATCTTCCATTAGATCATTAAAGGCCCAATTTTAAATTAATTTTCAAGATTTCCCATTCAAACCCGATGACTAGTTACAAACCACTCACACTAATTCCTTTATTGCCTAATTAACTACAGACAGCAAGGTTGAATGGTCTCCTCGTGGGGCAAAAGTGATGGATATGGATAGAAAATAAATAAAAAATAAAAAATAAAAAAAGGACGCAGGGAATATTCTATTAGTTTTTAGGACTCGGAATTTTAATACGCCATATGCGGATTTAATTTGTTATGGACTCTCTTTGGGTCTGTATTGTTGTATTCTATAGGCTAAACCCAATTTGTTTGATGCTCCAAAATGAAATTCCCAATCTTATAATTGCATGTCAAGGGCACGTTTGACATTGGGAAAAACCTCAAAATCACCCATGCATTTGTATCAATTCGATAAATTGAT
Organism: Populus euphratica; assembly: GCF_000495115.2. Lineage (NCBI taxonomy): Eukaryota > Viridiplantae > Streptophyta > Magnoliopsida > Malpighiales > Salicaceae > Populus > Populus euphratica. The sequence goes on along the minus strand of NW_011499997.1, from coordinate 87,733 downwards.
TTTGATTAAAATTTGTACTATATTTGAAAAATGTAGCTAATTCTATATTTTTTTATATATTAATATATTGTTTATGGAATAAAAAAATTAAAAAAATTATAATAATACTCAATAATTAAAACTTGTAAAATGATGAAGAAATAAAATACTATGGAATGAAAAAAATTTGAAATGCTCAGATAAAGTTTTAAAAAAATACTTAGTTATTTAAAGTTTTTAATATGTTTAAGAAAGTATAAAAAATATCAGATAAAACTTTTTTTTATTGATAATATGAAAAAAAAATTGTTTTTAATATCATTTTTTTAAAAATTTAAAAATTTAAAAATACATAATTTTATAAACATAAATTTTTTTTAATAAAATATTTTTTAAAAGAGTTAATTTGTTGAATTGATAAAACACTGGAGCTACTGCAAGAGTTTTTCCTTTGATATTGTTGTCGTGTTTTTTTATTCTCCCTCATTGTTAGCTCCTCTGTTCACTATAAGTTACTACTATTATTTTATATATATTTTCTGTTTTAAAAATAAAAAATACAACGAAAGATAAAAATGACAATGACGTGGAATTCATCCCTAATTACTTAAAGAAAGCAACATAGTGTTACAAAATTTATAATTATATATATTGAATGTTAAAATCTCGTAGATTTCATGATTTTTGAGTTTAGTCTAGTGATTTTTTATAATATTTGAGTATTTTTGTGTTTTTTTAATATAAACAAACTAATTCTCTTATATTTTAAAAATTAAAAAAATATAAAAAGATTATATAAATTTCTCTTTTAAGTTTTATTCTCAATATGTATACTTACTCTTTATTTGTTTAACATTTAGATATTTTCATTTTTCTCTCTATTTTCATATTGAAAACTGTAAATCTCTCAGTGGACAATATTTCATTTATTACATTATATCATCTAACGACAGTTCTTTTGACCTCTTACGCCGCAAATATTATCTAGCTTTTTTTTTTTTTTTTGATTTACGTGGGGTGTCCGGGCCAGCTTACGCGCACCACGACTAATCTTCATGGCCCACTGAACATCCTGCAAGCCCAGGGAGCAGGTAAGGCACCGCGGGGGTGACAGGCGTGCATGGTGAGGTTCGAACCCAGGTGCAGAGAAAAGAGACAAGCCCCTCCTATCGCTAGCCAATATTATCTAGCTTATATAGCCAAGTAGACATGCATGTAACAATAATAAATAAACTAGAAGGAAAGGGGTTAAAACAATAGGTTTTTTTTTTTTATATAAAAAAAACTAGTGGCTATAGATTTAGATTTACTACAGGCTGTGACAATAAGATTATAATTTTACCTCTTATGGTATAATAATTTGGCAATTTAGCCCTCTTATGGCATAAAACTAATGGGCTAGTTGTGCCTTTCAATGATTCTTTTTTGAACAATAATAAAAAGAAAACGCCTCACATATTGGGGTATTTTTACCATTTTAACCCTACATGTATAGTTACATTACTATAATGTCCTTGATATAAGAAAAAATAGCTTTGGTCCATGGTTATTTTCATAATTTTAACTTCTTTGCGTTTGAAATTTTTAAGTGGGATAGGGGTGTATTTGTATTTTAAAAATTAATAAATATTAAAAAAAAAAGCTAAAGTATGTATTGTATATATCAATGTATAAAAGATAATTATAATCTTTGACAGTGTATGCAGCATCACCCAATGACCAAATGGTGGTTTCTATGATACAATCTGGATTCTCTTAGTGGCCCTCTATGTCTGGATGATATTTATCCTAAATAGACTTTCTGTTTGGTGGTGAAAGTCATTTTTTCTTGTTTTTTTTTCTTTCATTTTTTTTCTTTCTTAATTTTCATGTCTAGCACTTCAAATTTTTAGAGCCGCCTCTCAATTTGTTTTGCTTTCGAATTTGGTCCCTATTCTTTTGATTTATAATTTTTTTCCTTGGTGTTTTTGTAAAGTTTTGATTTTTTTTTAATTTCATCCTTTAATTCTAATTTTTCATGTGTTGTTTTTTCCACTTTGGTCCATATTCTTTTGATTTAAGTTATTTTTTCATGATCCTTTTATATAATTTTTATTGGTTTTTAATTTCATCACTCAATCCAAATTTATAGTATATTTTTTTTTCAATTTGATCCTCATTATATTAGATGTTTTTTTATTTCACCTTTAAATAAAAAAATTATTTATTTTTATTCTTATTCTTCTAATTGCTTTTTTTGGATCCTTTTTTATATATTTTTTTTTAATTTTATCATTCAACATTTGATTTAATGGGGATTGTGTTTCATAGTTTTTCCATGTATAGTGCTTTTAACCTAATGATTTAAGTTATGAATTTGAAAAGTTAACACAAGTCAATATTCTTTTAGTTTATTTTTTTAAATTTTATTCTTCATTATTAGTTTTCTTTTAAAAAAATTAACTTTATAGTTTACATTAATTTCTTTTCTATCAAGCTATTTTGATGTCATGGCATGGGCCATGAATTTTGCAGGCTAATCCAAGGTTGCTCAATTCTTATTAAATAAATGAATTCTCTACCACATTACATTTTTTTTGTTTTTATCCACTTACATATTTACAAAAAAACTTTACCAAGTTATCATGCTTGTATTTTTTTTTCTAGTTAACTCTCATCATCTTTTTTTTTTTTTTTTTTATTAAAATAAAACCAATTTGTAATTAGACCTGATCAAAGCTGATTTTTATTATTTTTTTGAAACACACTTGCATTACCTAGACAATGCATTCTACTAGTATTTGTTTTTAGACTGACAGAAACTGCTCGGAGATGCAAAGTAAAAGAATTTCAAAGCATGCTTGTGATGTTCTTAATACACACAAAATAAAATAAAATTATAGGACTCTATCAAAAAATCGTGTAGAATATTTTATAAGCAATTAAATATGGAAAAAAGGTCATTGTTTTATCATTTGTGTACCTTAGGGCTTTGGGTTGGGCTTTGTAGTTGTTGAAAATTAAAAATATCCTCTAAGAAGCCTGATCTCGAAGATCATTGTACATTATTTTGATTATCAACATGATAAGGTGCCTGAAGAACATTTGTCCCTCTGACCCTACTTGGTTGTGGAGCAACATTAGCTGATCTATGAGAATCCACTCTCTGGCCTAACATTTGTTGTGCATGAACAATAGTAGGGTTAACTACTGCTTGGCCATGTACATGGAAACCCCTCCATTGATGATTATAAGCTGATGGGAGACTCTCTTGATGATGATTAGCCAGTGGGATATTAAAGAAAGCTGCTTGACTGCTAACTTCATCAAGCTGATTTCTTATTTGATGTGCTTGTACAATTGGGCTGTGAACAGAAGGTACTTGGCCAATATGATCACCCAGGCCAATATAACCTACATAAGTTTCGTTCCCGTATAGGTATGGGAAAGGATTTACTTGCGACAATGACACTATAGTTCTTCCTTGATCAATCTCTCGAAGATTAATTGGTAAAGAAGGATTAGCTGCTTGATGCCGGCTTTCTTGATTTCTTCTTTGTTGCATCTGTACAGTTGGGCTGGGAGTAGAAGGTGCTTGGGCCACATTACCATGATTGCTAATATTTCTTACATGAGTAATTCCATTGATCTCATAGTTTGGAAAAGGACTATATTGAAGCATTGTGTGTAAAAATCTTCCTCCCTCTATCTCTTGAGGATTAACCGAACCACACCGTGTATGGCTGTTCCCCTGCGAGTGCAATTCCATGCCTCCTTCGCTATCAAAATAATAATTTGTGGCAATGCTACTGTTAGGTATAACATAAACCTTATCATTCGCTGATCCTTCCATGCTTAACAACTGTTCGTATGTTTGGTTTTGCTGCTTCTCCTCTGCAAGTGTACTCCTACCAGACTGACTTAAGTTGTCTAACTGTTTTCGCAGCAGCTGATTCTCCTGTTTTGCCTGTCTTTCTGAATCAATTAGTTTCTTCAGACACCCAAGAGGCCCATTAATGCTGTCTTTGCTCCAACATGATGCTTCCCATATCATGGACTCAACTGCCTTTGTTCTGTCTTGAACTTCAAGGCTTCTTAACATCCTTTCCATGTTGCTTACCCCAAAAATCCTTCTAGCTGATTCAAATTCTTCCTGTTTCCTTAATGGGAAGTATGGACGGAAAATACAATCATTGGGGCAACGTCTTCTTTGATGCCTGCATGATGCACACTTGCTTGCACTATTACTACTGTTGCCTTCGATAATGCCTCCAGCGGACATTGTTGAGCAGATATTTTTCGGGAAAAAAGAAAGAAAGAAAAGAAAAACCGCAGCAAACCGCAATTTGAAAACCCCTATTTGAGATTGATAGATAAAGTATAATAAATGGTAAAGAGCTAGCTAGAAGAAGGATATACAGGAGCCATTATGTTAATCGCGTGTGAATTAAAACAAAATTGAGAAGTAAAACTCCATTAATTTTCAGGAAGATTTACAGGAATTCGATGAAGAGCGATTTTATGCCGTTAAAGTCTTGCAAGTCAAATTATGTATTCTTAGATTTTTCTTTAAGAGGGTTTGGAGTTCAAGTTTAAAGTAAAACCAATGTTTTAATACAAGGTTTCCTTGTGGCGGTTCAGATTACTTCTATTAGCCTTGTTGGTGTCCAAATCCTAATCCATGTGGGATCTCTAGTCCAATTTTAAGTCTGGTGTTAAAATATTAGTTGGTTTAAGATTCCTAATTTGCTTTAAAGCCATTATATATTATTAACTATAAAGGCTTGATTCAAAGATTTTTACCTCTCTCTATTTTTTTTTTTTTACTTCTTGAATTTAAACTTTGAGATTAACATACAAAAAATATATTAAATTATTTCAAATGAACCAAATCAATTAATTTGTGTTATTAATTGACATAAACATGGTTGTTGGTAGTCATGTGATTGCATGGTAAAAGTCAAGAATGGTTACCTAAAATTGAAAAATGGTAGCTACCATAATTGACTAAATGGAGAGAATTGTCTCCTATTTCAGCTATAAATAGAGTATGTCATTGAGAGCTAAGTAAGTAGAATGAGAGTGAAAACACAAAGAGAAACAGAGAGAGAGAGCTAGAGAAGAGTTGAGTTGAGTAGAGAAGAATTTTCTCCTCCTTCTTGTTTTGTTATTTGTATTGTTTCTAAGCTTAATTAATATAAACCAGTAGCTTCGTGAAATAAATAAGTTAGTAAATTGATGTGTGTTTGAATGCTTGAATGTCCTAACAACTAGTATCAGAGCTTGTTCTTGAAAAAAAGGGTGTTTGATCCAAACTCAAAAATAAAAGTTCTCAAAACGTGTTTTTGAACATACCATCATGAAGAGGAAGACGAGAGGAATCCACTAGTGAAAACCCGGTGAAGAACCGACGTCCTGCATGCCAACACGTGCCGCCGACTGCACTATCTACGCGCACCGACGCGCCTCACGCTCTCCACGCGTCTTCTTCACCTGAATTCCTACAACTGAACTGGGTTGACCCGACACGTCAACACACAGTCAGCAGCCACATTACCTGTCACCGCATCTGACACGTCAACCAGAAATCCAAGTGGACCTGCAACATCATAATTATGGGCCCCACATATCTTACGTGGCAGACACGTCAGCGCATTCTGAGTTTTGATCCAGTGTGGAAGCCCTCAGCAAATACAAAGTACACTTGATGAAGAAATTGTTCAACCTAAAGATGACAGAAAGCACCTCTGTTACACAACATCTCAATAATTTCAATATCATCATAAATCAATTGTCATCTGTTGAGATTGAGTTTGATGATGAGATCTGTGCACTTATTTTGCTAGCTTCACTTCCAAACAGTTAGGAAGGTATGAGAACAACCGTAAGCAACTCAGCTGGAAATTCCAAATTGAAATATGATAACATCCGAGACCTGATTTTAGCTGAAGAAATACGAAGGAAAGACTCGGGTGAAAGCTCTAGTTCAGGTTTAGCTCTCAACATACACAC